>NW_022168964.1:0-33287 GCF_008728515.1 Papio anubis
CGGGCGCGGTGGCTCACGCCTGTAATCCCAGCACTTTGGGAGGCTGAGGCAGGTGGATCATGAGGTCAGGAGATCGAGACCATCCTGGCTAACACGGTGAAACCCTGTCTCTACTAAAACTACAAAAAAATTAGCCGGGCGTGGTGGCGGGTGCCTGTAGTCCCAGCTACTCGGGAGGCTGAGGCAGGAGAATGGCGTGAACCTGGGAGGCGGAGCTTGCAGTGAGCTGAGATTGCGCCACCACACTCCAGCCTGGGCGACAGAGCGAGATTCCGTCTCAGAAAAAAAAAAAAAGAAAAAGAAGAAAGAGTCAGGGTCTGTCGCCCAGGCTGGAGTGCAGTGGTGTAGTCTCAAATCACTGCAACCTTGATCTCCTGGGCTCAAACAATCCTTACACCTCAGCCTCCTGAGTAGCTGGGACTACAGGTGCATACCACTACCCCTGACTAATTTTTTTTTTCTTTTTCTTTTGAGACGAAGTCTCGCTCTGTTACCCAGGCTGGAGTGTAGTGGCGCCATCTCGACTCACTGCAAGCTCTGCCGCCTCCCGGGTTCACACCATTCTTCTCCATCAGCCTCCCGAGTAGCTGGGACTACAGGCGCCCGCCACCACACCCGGCTAATTTTTTGTATTTTTAGTAGAGATGGGGTTTCACCGTGTTAGCCAGGATGGTCTCGATCTCCTGACCTCGTGATCAGCCCACGTCGGCCTCCCAAAGTGCTGGGACTACAGGTGTGAGCCACAGTGCCCGGTCACCCCTGACTTGATTTTTTAAAATTTTTTGTAGAGACGGAGTTTTTACCCAGGCTGGTCTCAAAGCCCTGGACTCAAGCGATCCACCCACCTTAGCTCCCAAAGTGCTGGGATTACAAGTGGAATTAAAAAAAAATCTCTAGTAAAGAGAAAAGATTAGTAAAATCAGCCCCCATATATGCCCGCTACTTAGATTTACCGGTTATTAACATTATGCTGCACTTGTGTATCTACATTTTTCTTGTCCTTATTGAATTAAATCCTTTGAAAGTCAAATATAGACAACATGAAACCTTATTCCTAAGGATATCCTTCTATGTAGCCGCAATACTATAATCACAGCTAAGACATTTAACATTGATTAAATACCTAATATTATTATTATTATTATTATTATTTTGATATGGAGTCTCACTCTGTCGTCAGGCTGGAGTGCAGAGGTGAGATCTTGGCTCACTGTAACCTCCGCCTCCCAGGTTCAAGCGATTTTCCTGCCTTAGCGTCCCCAGTAGACAGGGTTTCACCATGTTGGCCAGAATAGTCTCGAACTCTGACCTCAGGTGATCTGCCCGCCTCAGCCTTCCAAAGTGCTGGGATTATAGGCGTGAGCCACCGCACCCAGCCTTTTTTTTTTTTTGAGACAGAGTCTCACTCTGTCACTCAGGCTGGAGTGCAATGGCACAGTCTCAGCTCACTGCAACCTCTGCCTCCTGGATTCAACCTCAGCCTCCCGAGTAGCTGGGACTATAGGTATGTGCCACCACATCTGGCTAATTTTTGTATTTTTAGTAGAAATGGGGTTTCACCATGTTGGCCAGGTCTCAAACTCCTGCCCTTAGGTCCTCTACCCGCCTTGGCCTCCCAAAGTGCTGGGATTACAGATGTGAGTCACTGCACCGGCCATTTTTCTGTATTTTCAGTAGAGGTGGAGTTTTACCATATTGGCCAGGCTGGTCTTGAACTCCTGACCTCAAATGATCTGCTCACCTCGGCTTCCCAAAGTGTTGGGATTACAGGCGTGAGCCACCGAGCCTGGCCCGCCCAATGGTTTAGTAGCCATGATGGTCTTTACCTGAATTAGTTATTACTGTGTTACAAAATGATGATTTTCCAATACTGTCATTCATTCATTCATATTATTCCTATGACATTCTGAAAAGAAAAGCCCAGGCCATGCATGGTGGCTCATTCCTGTAATCCCAGCAATATGGGCAGCTGAGGCCAGGGGATCACCTGAAGTCAGGAGTTCAAGACCAGCCTGTCCAACATGATGAAACCCCGTCTCTACTGAAAATACAAAAAATTAGCCAGGCGTGGTGGCGTGCACCTGTAGTCCCAGTTACTCGGGAGGCTGAGGCAGAAGAATCACTTGAACCCGGGAGGGGGAGGTTGCAGTGAGCCGATATGATGCCACTGCACTCCAGCCTGGGTGCCAGAGCAAGACTTTTCACAACAAAAAAGAAGAGCCCTGCCCCTTTTTTGTTATCACTGTGAATTTACAGATTTTTTCCAATATTAAAATATATTACAGTTTTTCATGCTGAAATTATGACAAGTTTGGCAAATGATAGCTTCTTCAAGTTGGTCCCTAAGTCCTTGTGACACAACCACAGTGTTTGAGCACTTCATTGCTTTCTGGCGCAATAATATATTCCAGATTCACTTATTACTTTCTCTGCCTAAGAACTTGGAGTCGGGGCCGGGCGCGGTGGCTCAAGCCTGTAATCCCAGCACTTTGGGAGGCCGAAATGGGCGGATCACGAGGTCAGGAGATCGAGACCATCCTGAAGCACGTGGTAGTCCCCATCTCTAAAAATACAAAAATTAGCCGGCCAGGTGGCGATGGCCATAGTCCCAGAAGCTACTCCCGGGAGGCTGAGGCAGAGAATGGCGGGGAACTCCTGGGAGGCGGGAGTTTGCAGTGAGCTGAGATCTGGCTGACCAGACTTCCAGCTTCCAGTGACAGAGCCGGAGACTCCGGCTCAAAAAAGTAACTTGGAGTCAGCAATTTCACTAGTAAAAAAGTATTATGTCCAGTTGTTTTTCCTTGTGCGATATTTCACTTAATGTCCAGTGGTTTTTGTTTGTTTTATTTTCCTTTCTATCTTCCTTCCTTCCTTCCTCTTCCTTTTTCTCTCTTTCTTTCTTTTCTTTGAGATGGAGTCTCTTCTGTTGCCCAGGCTGTAGCTGACTGTCTCCAGCCTCCCAAGTAGCTGGGATTACTAGGATTACAGGTGCATGCCACCACACCCGGAGCTGATTTCTGTGTTTTTAGTAGAGACGGGTTTCACCCATGTTGGCCAGGCTGGACCTCCTCGAACTCCTGACCTCAGGTAATCCACCCGCCTCTCAGCTCCTCCCAAAGTGCTGGTATTACAGGTGTGGGATGTACCATGACCAGCCTTTGTTTTCTGAGATTTTGGAGCCTTCTCTGTCACCCAGGCTGGAATGCAATTGCACACCACTGCTTATTGCAGCCTGACCTCCTGTCAGCAATCTCCCACCTCAGCCTCCCAGGTTGGACTACAGGCACATGCCAGCATGGCCATGCCATTTATTTATCTATTTTGAGACAGAGTGTTGTTTGTCACCCAGGCTGAGTGCAGTGGCACCTGGATCTCGGCTACTGTAACCTTTGCCTCCCAGGTTCAGCCATTTTTCCTGCCCCAGCCTCCCCGAGTAGAGGATTACAGGCATACACCACGCCTCTGGCTAATTTTTTTTTTTTTTTTTTCAGACGGAGTTCTGTCACTAGGCTAGAGTGCAGTGGCATGATCTCCACTCACTGTAAAGCTCTGCCTCCCAGGTTCACGCTTATTCTGCCTCAGCCTCCTGCGTAGCTGGGACGCATGCTTCGCCACTGCCTCCCCGGGCAATTTTTTTGCTGCCAGTAGAGACGGGTTTCACTCTCGTGTTAGCCAGGATGGTCTCTGATCTCCTGACCTCGATCCTCTCGGCCTCCCAAAGTGCTGGATTACAGGCTTTGGAGCCACTGTGCTCCAGCCAGCTAATTTTTTAGGAGATTTAGTAGAGACAGGGTTTCACCCAAGCAGGGATGGTCTCAAACTCCTGACTTCGTGATTTGCCTGCCTTGGCCTCCCAAAGTGGTGGGATTACAGGCCTGAGCTACCGCGCCCAGCCCAATTTATAATTTCTATTTTTTTTTTTTTTTTTTGAGCCGGAGTTTGCTCTGTCACCCAGGCTGGAGTGCAGTGTTGGGATCTCAGCTCACTCCAACCTCTCACCTCCCAGGTTCAAGCGATTCTCCTGCTGGGCCTTCCTCGAAAGTAGCTGGGATTACAGACACCCGCCACCATGCTCAGCTAATTATTTGTATTTTTAGGGTTTCACCATGCTGTCCAGGCTGGTCTCGAACTCCCGACCTCAAGTGATCCACTCACTTCAGCCTCCCAAAGTGCTGGGATTACAGTTGTGAACCACCTCGCCCTGCCACTATCCCCATTTTAGACAGGTAAAATCAAGGTACAGAAAAATGGTAACTAGCTAGAAAATGATAGAAGGACTTGGGTCTGGGCAGTCTAATTCCAGAGTCCTTCAAACTGCCACTTGTCACTGTTGTCATTCAAAGAGGAGTTTTTGTATCTAGCATTTATGCTAAGCGCTACATAAATTATCTCAAGTGACCTTCACAAAGTGTGTGAGATGGAGGTGTCATGCTCGTTTCACAGACAAGGAAACAGGTTCCAAACAGCTGGGTCACTTGCTCAGGGTTATTTTACTAATAAATGGCAGATGGGAATCCAGATCTGTCCAACTCCAAAATGAACACCCTTAGATTATGCAATCTCTAAGGTCAAGAAATACATTCTAGTCTCATAGCTGGCAGAATTCATCTGGTTCAAAAGCTCCCTTTCACAGATCTGAGGCCCTGAGAAGGGAAGTGTTGGGTCCAAGTTTAAGGCAGAGCTAGGAGTAGAAATTGCCTCAGATTTACTGTCCTAGAATGATGCTTGGTAATAGGTGGTAGAAACACTGTAAATGATTGAACTTCTAAAATGTAAGAACAGGCGGGGCACTGTGGCTTATGCCTATAATCCTAGCACTTTGGGAGGTTGAGGTGGGAGGATTGCTTAAGGCCAGGAGTTCAAAACCAGACTGGGGAACATCTCGAATTTAAAAAAAAAAAAAAAATTTAAGTAAATAAAATTTAAGAACAAACACGAAATCATGCATGAGGGCTGGGCGCGGTGGCTCACGCCTGTAATCCTAGCACTTTGGGAGGCATAGGCGGGTGGATTACCTGAGGTCAGGAGTTCAGGACCAGCCTAGCCAACATGGTGAAACCCTGTCTCTACTAAAAAATATAAAAATTAGCCAGGCATGGTGGCAGGCGCCAGTAATCCCAGCTTCTCAGGAGCTTGAGACAGGAGAATCGCCTGGACCCAGGAGGTGGAGGTTGCAGTGAACCGAGATTATGCCATTGCACTCCAGCCTAGGTGACAGAGCGAGACTCCGTCTCAAAACAACAACAACAACAAAAAATAAACCTGCTATATCCTCATCACCTACAACAGTGTCTGCCTGGCATGTAGTAGGTTCTGTTTTTTCCTTTGTTTTGTTTAAGATGGAGTCCTGCTCTGTCACCTAGGCTGGAGTGCAGTGGTGCAATCTCAGCTCACTGCAACATCCACCTCCCGGGTTCAGGCGATTCTCCTGCCTCAGCCTCCTGAGTAGCTGGGATCACAGGTGTGCACCACCATGCTGGCTATTTTTTTTTTTTTTTTTTTTTTTTTTTTTGAGACTGAGTCTCGCTTTGTTACCCAGGCTGGAGTGCAGTGGCACAATCTTGGCTCATCACAACCTCTGCCTCCCAGGTTCAAGGGATTCTCCTGCCTCAGCCTTTGGAGTAGCTGGGACTATAGGCGGGCACCACAATACCTGGCTAATTTTTTGCATTTTTAGTAGAGACAGAATTTCACTGTGTTCAAGACCAGCCTGGTCTTAAACTCCTGACCTGTGATCCCCTCCGCGTCGGCCTCCCAAAGTGCTAGTATTATAGGCGTGATGCACCGTGCCCAGCCCCATGATATAGCTTTTAACAAAATCGGCCAAGTCTCTGTTGTCAAACAGCTTATTTTCTGTTTCATTCAATAAGCACAAAAATAGTTAATGCTTGTCTAGCGCTTAACATCACTGGCACTAAGTGCTATACAATGACCATACTACCTCATTTCAGTTTTCATGACAACCCTTTGAGGTATTTGTAATATTAATATAACCTCCTCATTTCCAGAGGAAGGAACAGTTATTGAGTGGTTAAGTAAAGTACACGACCAGTAGGTAGAACAGCTGGAACCTGATCTAGGTACGCTGGCTTGAGTGAGGGCTCTTGATGAGTTGTACTGGCTCCCCACACAGTTAGCAAGCTCTGTCTCTGGCAGGTGTGAGGCTGTGAGTTAGACACGAAGGTCCCTATTCTGGGAAGCTGTGGGAGAGAGAGAAGCCTAAACAGTGAAGATAGACGGAAGGATGTTATTCATACTTGCCACTGGGAGGACATCTTTAGGCTAGCTAGCTCAATTTGTTTTGGATTCCCTCTCCCTCCTTCTCTCTTATTTTTTCTTTTTCTTTTATGAGTTTGCTCTTCTTTCTTTCCATTTCTTTTCTGCTTTCTCTCTTCCCTTCTCTCTCTCTTGTAAAAGCATTTTTGTAGGCAGGGTGCGGTGGCTCACACCTGTAATCCCAGCACTTTGGGAGGCTGAGGCAGGCGGATCACCTGACGTCAGGAGTTCGAGACCAGCCCGGCCAACATGTGTCTAATTAGCTGGGCGTGGTGGCACATGCTTGTAGTCCTAGCTACTTGGGAGGCTGAGGCAGGAGAATTGCTGGGAGGTGGAGGTTGCAGAGCCGAGATTGCACTCCAGCCTGGGCGACAGAATGAGATTTTAAAAAAAGGCTGGGTGCGGTGACTCATGCCTGTAATCCCAGCACTTTGGGAGGCTGAGGTGGATGGATCACTTGAGTTCAGGAGTTGGAGGCCAGCTTGGCAGACATGGGGAAACCTTGTCTCTATAAAAATACAAAAATTAGCCAGATTTGGTGGTGGGCGCCTATAGTCCCAGCTACTTGGGAGGCTGAGGCTGGATAATCGCCTGAACTTGGAAAGCGGAAGTTGCAGTGAGCCCAGATCTCGCCACTGCACTCCAGCCTGGGTGAGGGAGTGAGACTCTGTCTCAAAAGGAAAAAAAAAAGAAAAAGAAAAAGAAAACGAAACAAAAAAACAAAGAGAGACTGGCTGGGTGTGGTGGTTTACTTCTGTAATCCCAGTGCTTTGGGAAGCTGAGGTGGGAGAATCACTTGAGGACAGGAGTTGGAGATCAGTATGGGCAACATAGGGAGACACTCCCTCCACCCGCTGCAAATCCCTAACTCTGAAAATATTTAAAAAGTAGCCAAGTGTGATGATGTGCTCCTATAATCTCAGCTACCTGGAAGACTGAGGTGGGAGGATGGCTTGAGCCCAGGAGGTCAGGGCTGCAGAGAGGGGTGATTCTGTCACTGCACGGTCACAAAATAAACAACAACAACAACAAAACCTTCCTATACTTCATTTTTTAAAAGTTGTGAGTTGAACATTTTGTATTTTTGGCGTTAGGAAAAATAATTAAAATCTCACTGTGAGTGTCTGCGGCCAGTTTGTGTGTGTGTGTGTGTTTATCGGGAGTCTCGTTCTGTCGCCCAGGCTGGAGTGCAGCGGCAAGATCTCGGCTCACAGAAATCTCCGCCTCCCGGGATCAAGCCATTATCCTGCCTCAGCCTCCCAAGTTTACAGGCATGAGCCACCACGCCCGGCTAATTTTTGTATTTTTAGTAGAGACGGGGTTTTGCCATGTTGGCCAGGCTGGTCTTGAACTCCTGACCTCAGGTGATCCGCCCTCGGGCTCTCAAAGTGCTGGGATTACAGGCGTGAGCCACCGCGCCGGGCCTAGTCTGTATGTAAATAGGCTTTTGAAAAAAGTGGTTGCATATAGGGCAGATCGGCTTCCTGCTATCATCGTCCCGGGATTTTGCTCTGGGACTCCGACGGAGTGCGGAACCAATGTAAGAGGGTCCAGGACATCGCCGGATTAATTTTCCTGAGAGGCCTGGTAGCTGGTTCCTTTCGCGTTTCCTGTAAGCGCGCATGCGCCGCCTGCGCTCCGCCGCTCCCGCCTCGGGCTCGGCTCGGGCTCCGGGATGTCCGCGTTGTGCGACCCTCCCGGGGCCCCAGGGCCTCCTGGGCCTGCCCCGGCCACCCACGGTCCCGCGCCTCTCAGGTAGTTAGAGCCCTTGGCACCTTCCTCCCACCGCGTGGCCCCGCGCCGATCCCCAGCCTTCTCGGTAGAAACCCGGATCCTACCTCGAGAACTCACGTCAGGGTTCTCAGAGAGATTCTTGGTCAGGTCCTCCCAGAACTCAGGGACTGCCTCACCAAAACTCAGGGCTCCAGTGCCCGCCCTCCCAAGACCTCGGGCCTGCCTCTCCCTAGACTCCGATGCCTAACTACCCTCGACCCCGAGCTTCCTCTCCCAAGAGTCGGGGGTATCATAACTCTTGGGAACCCAGCTGCCCTGGCCATTTTTGACCCTGGGAAACCCAAGATCCTGACTTCATAGAGACTCCCTGAGACCCCAGGCCCAGAAACAGAATGCAGTCCGGCTAAGATACTCCCTTATATTAGGGTGTTTTTTTGGAGGAAACAGAGGAATGGCACTGTCAGAGCCTTATCAGCACCTAGAGGATGCTGTCTTCTTTGACAGAAAAGGCGATAAGAGAAAGGGGATTTTCCGCCTTACATAACTCTGGTTTCTGAACCTCTGAGACTGAACCCATATGTTTTAGGAGGGAAAGGGCTGAAAAGCATTATTACTTTGTGCCCTGGGACACCCTGATGTCCAGGCACATTGAGGGTGCTGGGTAGATGGTGGTTGTTGATGTGGTAGGTGACTAAGATTTTGCAGAATATGGGAAGAAACAGATATTAGGAGGGAGAGCCCTTAATAAGGGGCTTACAATTTTTTTTTTTTTTCCCATTAAGAGCAGATTTCAAGGTGCTTGTGTTGTGGGATGGGGTGGGGCAGGGGTGGTGGTGGAAGGTGATAAAGCTGGAATGGAAAGGTGACTTTTTTTTTTTTTTGAGACGGTCACCCTGTCTCCCAGGCTGGAGTGTAGTGGCGTGATCTCGGCTCACTGCAACCGCTGCCTCCTGAGTTCAAGTGATTCTCGTGCCTCAGCCTCCCGAGTAGCTGGGATTACACCATGCCTGGCTAATTTTTTCGTTTTTGTTTTTGTTTTTTTTTTTTGAGACAGAGTCTCGCTCTGTCACCCAGGCTGGAGTGCAGTGGTATGATCTTGGCTCACTGCAAGCTCCTCCGCCTCCTGGGTTCACACCATTCTCCTGCCTCAGCCTCCTGAGAAGCTGGGACTACAGGCGCCCGCCACCACACCCGGCTAATTTTTTTTTGTATTTTTAGTAGAGACAGGGTTTCACCGTGTTTGCCAGCATGGTCTCGATCTCCTGACCTCGTGATCAGCCCGCCTTGGCCTCCCAAAGTGCTGGGATTACAGGCGTGAGCCACTGGGCCTGGCCTGTATTTTTAATACAGACAAGGTTTCACCCTGTTGGCCAGGCTGGTTTTGAACTTCTGACCTCAAGTGATCCACCCTCCTTGGCCTCCCAAAGTGCTAGGTTACAGACGTGAGGCACCGCAACCAGCCTGGAAATGTTTTTAAAGCAGATATTATAGAAACACAAATATAGTCAATTCAACAAATATTTATTGACTACCTTCCATATACTATGTACCTCAATAGAAGTGGATTCAGTGTTGAAGAGCACAGAAATGGTTCCTACACTCTTGGCGAATATAGTCTGATTGCTTAACCTTGATTTCGTTCGTTTATTTTTTTGATGGCACACACAGCTGGAGTGCAGTGGTGCGATTTTGGCTCACTGCAACCTCTGCTTCCAGGGCTCAAGAGATCCTTCCGCCTCAGCCTCTCTAGTAGCTGGGACTGCAGGCACATGCCCCCATGCCTGGCTAATTTTTTTTTTTTTGTAGAGATGGGGTTTCAGTATGTTCCTCAGACTGATCTTGAACTCTTGTGCTCAAGCGATCCACCAGCCTTGGCCTCCCAAAATGCTGGCATTATAGGCGTGAGCCACTGGAGCCAACCTTGATTTATCTGTAAAATGGGATCATAATAGTACCTACCTTATTGAACTGTTGTCAGGATTGAAATAATACATGCCAAGTATTTAAAAGAGTACCTGTTGATGTTCTAAGAGTTATCTATTACTGATATTATTACTGTTGTCACTGAAAGAAACATAGCTTTTGGCCGGGTGCGGTGGCTCATGCCTGTAATACCAGCACTTTGGGAGGCCAAGGCAGGCGGATTACGAGGTCAGGAGATTGAGACCATCCTGGCTAACATGGTGAAACTCCATCTCTATTAAAAATACAAAAAGAAAAAAAAATTAGTCGGGTGTGGTGGCAGGCGCCTATAGTCCCAGCTACTTGGGAGGTTGAGGCAGGAGAATCACTTGAACCCAGTAGGTGGAGGTTGCAGTGAGCCAAGGTGGCACCACTGCACTGCAGCTTGGGCAACAAAGCAAGACTCTATCTCAAAAAACAAACATTCTTTTATGAGGGAAGTAATTTTAATATCCCTGTTTAATATAAAAGACAAAGCTCATGCAGGAAAGGTAAGTTGCCTAACATCTTACAACACTCTAAGTCTGTTTCTTTTGCTTCCTTATAGTGCTCAGGAGCTGTCCCAGGAAATCAAGGCTTTTCTGACTGGCGTAGACCCCCTTTTGGGCCACCAACTCTCAGCCCGGGAACATGCTCGCTGTGGTCTTCTCCTGCTCCGTTCTTTGCCACCTGCTCGGGCTGCTGTGCTTGACCACTTGAGAGGTGTCTTTGATGAGAGTGTCCGGGCCCACCTGGCTGCCCTGGATGAAACCCCTGTGGCTGGTCCACCTCATCTCCGTCCACCTCCAGCCTCCCATGTCCCTGCTGGGGGACCTGGTCTAGAGGATGTGGTTCAGGAAGTGCAGCAGGTGCTGTCTGAGTTTATCCGGGCCAACCCAAAGGCCTGGGCACCTGTGATTAGTGCATGGTCCATTGACCTCATGGGGCAACTGAGCAGCACGTACTCAGGCCAGCACCAGCGTGTTCCCCACGCTACTGGCGCTCTTAATGAACTGCTACAGCTGTGGATGGGTTGTAGGGCCACGCGTACATTAATGGACATCTATGTGCAGTGCCTCTCGGCTCTCATTGGTAGCTGCCCAGATGCGTGTGTGGATGCCTTGCTGGATACCTCTGTTCAGCATTCTCCACACTTTGACTGGGTTGTGGCACATATTGGCTCCTCTTTTCCTGGCACCATCATTTCCCGAGTTCTCTCCTGTGGCCTTAAGGACTTTTGCGTCCATGGTGGGGCTGGAGGTGGAGCTGGCAGCAGTGGTGGAAGCTCTTCTCAGACCCCCTCTACAGACCCCTTCCCTGGATCTCCTGCCATTCCTGCGGAGAAACGGGTGCCCAAGATTGCCTCAGTTGTAGGCATCCTAGGGCACCTGGCCTCCCGCCATGGAGATAGTATCCGACGGGAGCTCCTGCGAATGTTCCATGATAGCCTGGCAGGGGGAACTGGAGGCCGAAATGGGGACCCCTCCCTTCAGGCCACGGTTCCCTTCCTACTGCAGCTGGCAGTCATGTCACCAGCTTTGCTGGGCACAGTCTCTGGAGAGCTTGTGGATTGCCTCAAGCCCCCAGCTGTGCTGAGCCAGCTGCAGCAACACCTTCAAGGATTCCCCCGAGAGGAGCTGGACAACATGTTGAACCTGGCTGTGCACCTGGTGAGCCAGGCCTCTGGGGCAGGTGCCTACCGCTTGCTGCAGTTCCTGGTGGACACAGCTATGCCTGCTTCGGTCATTACCACCCAGGGCCTGGCTGTGCCAGACACCGTACGTGAGGCTTGTGACCGGCTAATCCAGCTGCTGCTGCTGCACCTGCAAAAGCTGGTTCATCACCGGGGAGGGTCTCCTGGGGAAGGGGTGCTAGGCCCGCCCCCACCTCCCCGCTCGGTGCCCTTTTTAGATGCGCTAAAAAACCATGTTGGAGAGCTGTGTGGAGAGACGTTACGATTGGAACGGAAACGCTTCCTCTGGCAGCACCAGCTCTTGGGCCTGCTATCTGTCTATACCCGGCCTAGCTGTGGACCTGAGGCCTTGGGCCATCTGCTGAGCCGAGCCCGAAGCCCTGAAGAGTTGAGTTTGGCCACCCAGTTATATGCAGGGCTAGTGGTCAGTCTGTCTGGCCTCCTGCCCCTGGCTTTCCGAAGCTGTCTGGCTCGGGTGCATGCAGGGACATTACAGCCTCCCTTCACGGCCCGGTTCCTGCGCAACTTGGCACTGCTAGTAGGGTGGGAACAGCAGGGTGGTGAGGGCCCTGCAGCCCTAGGGGCGCACTTTGGGGAATCTGCCTCAGCCCATCTGTCTGACCTGGCGCCTCTCCTGCTACATCCTGAGGAGGAAGTAGCTGAAGCTGCTGCCTCCCTCCTGGCCATTTGCCCCTTTCCTCCTGAAGCCTTATCCCCCTCCCAGCTCCTGGGACTGGTAAGGGCTGGGGTGCACCACTTCTTCGCCTCTCTGAGGCTGCATGGCCCCCCAGGTGTGGCCTCAGCCTGTCAGCTTCTCACCCGCCTGTCTCAGACGTCCCCAGCTGGACTCAAGGCTGTCCTGCAGCTGCTGGTTGAGGGAGCCTTACATCGAGGCAACACAGAACTGTTTGGAGGGGAAGTAGATGGGGACAATGAGACTCTCTCAGTTGTTTCAGCTTCTTTGGCTTCTGCCTCCCTGTTGGACACTAACCGGAGGCACACTGCAGCTGTGCCAGGTCCTGGAGGGATTTGGTCAGTTTTCCATGCTGGAGTCATCGGCCGTGGCTTAAAGCCACCCAAGTTTGTCCAGTCACGAAATCAGCAGGAAGTGATCTATAACACCCAGAGCCTCCTCAGCCTCCTGGTTCACTGCTGCAGTGCCCCAGGGGGCACTGAATGTGGGGAATGCTGGGGGGCGCCCATCTTGAGTCCAGAGGCAGCCAAAGCAGTGGCAGTGACCTTGGTGGAGAGTGTGTGTCCCGATGCAGCTGGTGCAGAGCTGGCTTGGCCCCCCGAGGAACACGCTCGGGCCACCGTGGAGCGGGATCTCCGCATTGGCCGGCGCTTCCGGGAACAGCCCCTGCTCTTTGAGCTGTTAAAGCTGGTAGCAGCTGCTCCTCCAGCCCTGTGCTACTGTTCCGTGCTGCTTCGGGGGCTGCTGGCCGCCCTCTTGGGCCATTGGGAAGCCTCTCGCCACCCTGACACGACCCACTCCCCCTGGCACCTGGAGGCATCCTGCACCTTAGTAGCTGTCATGGCTGAGGGAAGTCTCCTGCCTCCGGCCCTGGGTAATATGCATGAAGTATTTAGCCAACTGGCACCTTTCGAGGTGCGTCTGCTGCTGCTCAGTGTCTGGGGATTTCTCCGGGAGCATGGGCCGTTGCCTCAGAAGTTCATCTTCCAATCAGAGCGGGGTCGCTTCATCCGGGACTTCTCCAGGGAGGGTGGAGGTGAGGGTGGACCCCACCTGGCTGTGCTGCACAGTGTCCTCCACCGCAACATCGACCGCCTGGGTCTTTTCTCTGGCCGTTTCCAGGCACCTTCACCGTCCACTCTCCTTCGACAAGGGACGTAGCCTTTTCTTGCTCTGGAAGCCCAGGGAGGTTGAGCAGTGAGAGAGGGAAGGGACTAACGTGCGACGGCAGGGTGGAGGTTCTAAGTCCTTGGCCTAAGGAGCGCTGTCACTTTTTTCTCTCCCACTTTTTTTTTCTAAATAAAATTTGCCGACTTGAGAAAACCAGTCCAGTGCTTCTGTCATGCTGAGAGCGTGCGAAGTCGGACAGCTCCTGGCTCTGGACGTTCCCGCCCCTGGCCTGAAGCCCCGCCCCCTGCGATAATTTAGAGTGTGCACTCTACCAATGAGACAGTTGCCCGGCGGCGCTCAGGCCGAACCAATCAGAAGGCCGGAAGGGGCGGGAACTAGGATACGTGGCTGAGTGCGCGTGGTGGGGCGGGAGGTTCGGGGTCAAGGAGCAAACCCGGCACAAGATGGCGGAGGTAGCGGCAGTGGCGGCGCGTAGGAGGCGGTGAGAAGCCCGGAATCTGGGGGCACGCCTGGGACGCCCCTAGATCCCCCAAGCCCCATTCCACTCCTTCCTGTGTGTTCTCTTGACACTCTGCCACCCCCGGCCTCGCGAGGAACCTTTGTTCCTCTGGAGGCGGCCTCAGACGCCTCCAGTCTCCCCGTGGTAGATCCGAGCGACGCTGGGGGCCTTGCCTCTGGGGCTCCGGGCTCCCGCCGGGCGGCTCAGTAAAGCCGCAGCTGTGCGTCTTTCTCGGCCTTGGCCGCTCTCAGCCGCCGCCTTCCTTTGGCTGCTTGCGGCGGTCAACGTCGCCGCCCCCTTCCTGCAGTGCGCGGGGTCGTCGGGGCGGGGGAAAAGATGCGGCCTGGCTTCGGGGAATGCAGCCTGTGGCCCTGCGGCCCCTCGGCTGAGCTGGAAGCACCGGGTCGGCAGTTAAGCCTGTACTACCCTTCTGGCTGTACTCCCTAGAGCTCCGAATCCTCCTCTGCGCTTGTCTTCACGTGAGCACCAGCTCTGGCTTAGTTCACTGTCCACGGTCGCTGGGCACGGCCCAGGATCCAGTAAGCTCACGGCGTGGATGGTGTTCCTCAAACACAACATGTAATCGAATGACTTGGTCCACGCTGTCTTGTTTATATTACTGGGGGAAAAAAAGATTCGAAACATACCAGCAGTGCCACAAATGTTTACTAGGACCTAACGGATATACTGAGGTGGGGTAGGCGTGTACTGTCCGAAGCGATGAAGAAAGCTTGGATCATAAACTCAGTTATTTGGGAGCCTGTGATCTGAAACAATAAATGGGTGCAACTTGCCCTGCAGCTTATTTCTGACTTTGGCCTATTAACTCCTCTCTCGGGGTGGTCAAGGCATCCGTTAATTCCTTAGGGCCCTCCAACAGGTCATACCTGAAAGATGCTTTAGAAATCCTATCTCCATTGGCATCTTTCCGAACCAATTTTACAGACTGCAAATAGGGCCCCAGAGGGTGTTTAACTCACTGTACTTCCGTTTACTGCTGCTTTTGGCAGGTGGACATGGGTCAGTGGCCGAGAGTGCCTGTTGCAGTCACTCAGGTCACTGCAGGGCCTGTGCCGCATGCCTTGCTATAGAATTTTCTAGTAGCATTTATTCAGCTTGTTTTGCTAATAGTTACTCCTGCTTGGCTTGTTAAACCACAGTGCCTGGTGTTTTCTTCATTTTTCTGTCTGGCCTGCTGTGGAACAGTTGTTTCTGGAGCTGGAGGAGTGTCCTGTGATGAGATCACAGTACACTCTGTGATCTCATTTCTGGTACTTTTCTTTTAGCTTTCAAGCAGATGCTGAAGCTAATGCTGGATAACTAGATAAAATGTGTATAATAGACCCTGTCTTTAGTTACCTTATTATAGGTTGTCAAATTTTATTTATTTGTTTGTTTACTTATTGAGACAAGGTCTAGCTCTGTTGCCTAGGATGGAATACAGGGGTGCAATCTCTGCTTACTCCAGCTTCCACCTCCCGAATTCAAGCGATTCTCCTGCCTCATCCTCCCGAGTCCTGGGATTACAGACGTGTGCCACCATGCCCAGCTAATTTTTGTATTTTTAGTAGAGACGGGGTTTCACCACATTGGCCGGTCTTAATTAATTTACTTTTTTGAGGCAGAGTCTTGTGCTGTGGCCCAGGCTGGAGAGCAATGGTGCAATCATAGCTCATGCAGCCTCAAACTCCTGGGTTCAGGCAGCCCTCCAGCTTTAGCCTCCTGGGTAGCTGGGACTACAGGCACCAGCCACCATGCCCCACTACTCTTTTTTTTTTTTTTTTTTTTAAATAGAGATGAGATCTTGCTATGTTGCCCAATTTTTTTTTTTTTTTCTTTTTTCTTTTTTTTTTTTTTTTAAGACGGAGTCTTGCTCGGTAGCCCGGGCTGGAGTGCAGTGGCCGGATCTCAGCTCACTGCAAGCTCCGCCTCCCGGGTTTACGCCATTCTCCTGCCTCAGCCTCCCAAGTAGCTGGGACTACAGGCGCCCGCCACCTCGTCCGGCTAGTTTTTTGTATTTTTAGTAGAGACGGGGTTTCACGGTGTTAGCCAGGATGGTCTCGATCTCCTGACCTCGTGATCCACCCGTCTCGGCCTCCCAAAGTGCTGGGATTACAGGCTTGAGCCACCGCGCCCGGCCTTTTTTTTCAAATAGAGATGAGGTCTTGCTATGTTGCCCAATCTTCCCTTTTTGACCTCCCAAAGTGCTAGGATTATAGACATGAACCACTGTGCCCGGCGGTTGTAAAACTTTATTGCTTAGAAGAACCCTCTCACCCCCAGTTTGAAACACTTTCTCAGAGCATGCTCCTATTCTGCCTACATCGGTGTCACTGGGAGAGCATGTTTAAAATGCAGTGTCAGCTGGGCGCGATGGCTCACACCTGTAATCCCAGCACTTTGGGAGGCCGAGGCGGGCAGATTACCTGAGGTTGGGAGTTTGAGACCAGCCTGACCAACATGGAGAAACCCCGTCTCTACTAAAAATACAAAATTAGCCGAGTGTGATGGCACGCGCCTGTAATCCCAGCTACTTGGGAGGCAGAGGCAGGAGAATCGCTTGAACCCACGAGGCAGAGGTTGCGGTGAGCTGAGATCATGCCATTGCACTCCAGCATGGGCAACGAGCGAAACTCAGTCTCAAAAAAAAAAATAAATAAAATGCGATGTCCAGGCTGAGTGCAGTGGCTCTCACCTGTATTCCAGCATTTTGGAAGGACAAAGTGGAAAGACTTCTTTAGCCTAGGAGTTCAAGCAAGCCTGGGCAACGTTTTTTTCTCGTTTTTGAGACAGAGTCACACTTTGTCACCCAGGCTAGAGTGCAGTGATGCGATCTTGGCTCACTGCAACCTCTGACTCCCAGGCTCATACCATTCTCATTCCTCAGCCTCCCCAGTAGCTGGGATTACAGGCATGTGCCACTACGCCTGGCTAATTTTTGTGTATATATGTGTGTATATATATACACACACACACGTATATACACACATATATATGCATATATATGCACACATATATGCATACATATATATACACACACACATGCATATTGTATATATTATTTTAGGTGGTGTCTCGCTGTGTCGCCCAGGCTGGAATGCAGTGGCACAACCTTGGCTCACTGCAACCTCCGCCTCCCGGGTTCGGGCGATTCTCCTGCCTCAGCCTCCCAAGTAGCTGGGACTACAGGTGCCTGCCAACACGCCCAGCTAATTTTTTGTATTTTTAGTAGAGATGGGGTTTCACTGTGTTAGCCAGGATGGTCTCAATCTCCTGACCTCTCGGCCTGTCTCGGCCTCCCAAAATGCTGGATTACAGGCATGAGCCACCGTGCCCAGCCTTTTTATATTTATTTTTTTTTGTATTTTTAGTAGAGACGGGGTTTCATCATGTTGGCCAGGCTGGTCTCAAAACTCCTGACCTCAGGTGATCCACCTGTCTCGGCCTCACAAAGTGCTGGGATTACAGGTGTGAGCCACCACGCCTGGCCTAGTTTTTGGATTTTTAGTAGAGATGGAGTTTTGCCATGTTGGCCAGGCTGGTCTTGAACTCCTGATCTCGTGATCTGCCCACCTGGGCCTCCCAAAGTACTGAGATTACAAATGTGAGCTACCGCGCCTGGCTGATTCTTAACAGACATTAAAATTTGAGAGTTTTTGTTTAGGATTTACTCAGAATCCTAAGGATGAATCCTGGATGAATATATTTGTCAACCTAACTTATTTAAATAAGCCTATTAGTCTCTTGTCTGTCATTTGATAGCACATTGGGAAACTGACAATTTGCGATAAGCTTGGGATGATGGTTCTCAATGAGACATGCCCATTTCATCCTGCTAGGGATTAGTGTGCTGTATTGTGCATCATGGTGAAGCACATGTCCCAGAGTCAAGCACAACTGGGTTCAGTTTGTTTCACCATTTACCAGCTATTCAGCCTTGGGTGAACTGTTCAACCTTTTATGCTTTAATTTTCTCATCTGGAAATAAACCCCAACCCTATATTCACCAAGAAAAGAATGAAAGAAAGGGAAAAGAAGTATGCATGTAAAGAAGTGGTTGTGAACCCAGGTTACTCATTAGAGTTGTTTAGGGAGCTTTAAAAAAACTTTAGCCAGCTGGGCCCGGTGACTCAATGCTTGTAATCCCAGCACTGTGGGAGACCGAGGCAGGTGGATCTAGGTCAGGAGTTCGATACCAGCCTCGCCAACATGGTGAAACCCCATCTCTACTAAAAATACAAAAAACTAGCTGGGCATGATGGCAAGCGCCTGTAATCCCAGCTACTCGGGAGGCTGAGGCGGGAGAATCCCTTGAACCCAGGAGGCAGAGGTTGCATTGAGCTGAGATCACGTCACTGCACTCCAGCCTGGGTGACAGAGCAAGACTCCATCTCAAAAAAAAAAAAAAAAATCTGATGCACAGGCTCCTCTGTGATTAAGTTAAAATATTTAAAAGTGAGACCAGGTCACTGGTATTGTTAAAAATGGCAGGCTGGGCACAGTGGCTCACACTGTAATCCCAGCACTTTGGGAGGCCAAGATGGGAGGATTGCTTGAGCCCAGGAGTTTAAGAACAGCCTAGGTGGCCGGGCGCGGTGGCTCAAGCCTGTAATCCCAGCACTTTGGGAGGCTGAGATGGGCGGATCACAAGGTCAGCAGATCAAGACCATCCTGGCTAACATGGTGAAACCCCGTCTCTACTAAAAATACAAAAAACTAGCCGGGCGAGGTGGCGGGCGCCTGTAGTCCCAGCTACTCGGGAGGCTGAGGCAAGAGAATGGCGTAAACCCGGGAGGCGGAGCTTGCAGTGAGCTGAGATCCGGCCACTGCACTCCAGCTTGGGCGACAGAGTGAGACTCCGTCTCAAAAAAAAAAGAACAGCCTAGGCAACAAAGTGAGGCTCTGTTGCTACCAAAAAAAAAATTTTTTTTTTTTTTTTGAGTCAGAGTCGTGCTCTGTTGCCCAGGCTGGAGTGCAATGGTGTGATCTGCTCACTGTAGCCTCCGCCTCCACCTCCTGGTTCAAGCAATTATCCTGCCTCAGCCTCCCAAATAGCTGGGATTACAGGCCCCCACCACCACGCCTGGCTAATTTTTGTATTTTTAGTACAGATGGGGTTTCACCATATTGGCCAGGCTGGTCTCGAACTCCTGACCTCATGATCCGCCTGTCCAGCCTCCCAAAGTGCTGGGATTACAGGCGTGAGCCACTGCGCCTGACCAAAAAAAAACTTTTAAAAAAGTTAGCTGGGTGCTGTGGCTACCACCTGTAGTCCCAGCTACTTGGGGAGGGCGAGGCAGGTGGATCACTTGAGGTCAGGAATTTGAGACCAGCCTGGCCAACATGGTGAAACTCCGTCTCTACTAAAAATACAAAAATTAGCTGGGCATGGTGGCGTGCTCCTGTAATTCCAGCTACTTAGGAGGTTGAGGCACAGGAATTGCTTGAACCTGGGAGGCGGAGGTTACAGTGAACTGAGATCATGCCACGGCCCTCTAGCCTGGGTGATGGAGTGAGACTGTCTCAAAAAAAAAAGCAAAAAACAAAAACTGCAGGCAGAATTGAAAACTAGTAATACAAAGTGATTACCCAGGCCCCTAGGAGTGCATTAGGGCTCAGAACATTTTAGCTATTGTTATTTTTTTCCAGCTTTGGGTAGTGATGGTGGTGTTTTGAAGATACAGGAGTGGAAATCAGAGAAACAGGCTGCTTAAGGTACTAGGGATGTTAGGACCCTAGGAACTGTAACCAGCAGGCTAGGTTTTTTTGTTTGTTTTTTTCCTGAGACGGAGTTTTGGTCCATCACTTAGGCTGGAGTGCAGTGGCGCAATCTTGGCTCACTACAACCTCTGCCTCCCGGGTTCAAGCGATTCTCATGCCTCAGCCTCCCGAGTAGCTGTAACTACAGATGCTCAACGCCACGCCCAGCTAATTTTTGTATTTTAAGTAGAGATGGGGTTTCATCATGTTGGCCAGGCTGGTCTTGAACTCCTGACCTCAGGTGATCCACCCGCCTCAGCCTCCCAAAGTGGTGGGATTACAGACTTGAACCACCATGCCCGGCCTCATCTTTAGCTCTTTAACTCTGCATCCACCCAATACCCTGCCCATAGAAAGGTGTAGCTTGCTTTGTTTCTCTGTTCCATACATATGCTACTACCATTTCCTCTGAGACTGGCTGTTACTGCTCCTTTCCTCTGAGAGGCTGATGTCACCAGAGTCAACACCAGGGCCTCTGAAGGTGAAAGATCCTCTGTCTACTCGCCTTTATTTTATTTTTATTTTTTATTTTTGAGAAGGAGTTTCGCTCTGTCGCCCACTCTGGAGTGCAGTGGCGCGATTTCGGCTCACTGCGAGCTCCACCTCCTGGGTTGATGCCATTCTCCTGCCTCAGCCTCCCGAGTAGCTGGAACTACAGGCGCCTGCCACCAAGCCCGACTAATTTTTTTTTTTTTTTTTTTTTTTTTGAGACAGAGTCTCGCTTAGTCACCCAGGCTGGAGTGCAGTGGCGCGATCTCGGCTCACTGCAAGCTCCGCCTCCCAGGTTCACGCCATTCTCCTGCCTCAGCCTCCCGAGTAGCTGGGACTACAGGCGCCCGCTGCCTCGCCCGGCTAATTTTTTGCATTTTTAGTAGAGACGGAGTTTCACCGTGTTAGCCAGGATGGTCTCGATCTCCTGACCTCGGGATCCGCCCGCCTCGGCCTCCCAAAGTGCTGGGATTACAGGCGTGACCGACTAATTTTTTGTATTTTTAGTAGAGACGGGGTTTCACTGTGTTAGCCAGGATGGTCTCGGATCTCCTGACCTCGTGAACTTGTGATCCACCTCAGCCTCCCAAAGTGCTGGGATTACAGGCGTGAGCCACCGCGCCCGGCCCCTTTTTTTTTTTTTTGGAGACAGAGTCTCGCTCTATTGCCCAGGCTGGAGTGCAGTGCCCCAATCTCGGCTCACTGCAAGCTTCGCCTCCCGAGTTCATGCCTTTCTTCTGCCGCAGCCTCCGGAGTAGCTGGGACTACAGGTGGCTGCCACCATGCTCGACTACTTGTTTTTTTGTATTTTTAGTAGAGACGGGGTTTCACCGTGTTAGCCAGGATAGTCTTAATCTCCTTCCTTGTGATCCGCCCGCCTCAGGCTCCTAAAGTGTTGGGATTACAGGCGTGAGCCACTGTGCCCAGCCTACTCTGCCTTTCAAAGGGAAGGTGTGAGTGAGCCAGCTTCTCAGGCCTGATTCTTAACCCCATGTCCACTCTGCCTTCTTTTCTGTTTGATGTTACTCCATCTTTCTTCCCCCTTTCCTCAACTATCTTAGTGCTGTGACAGGAAAAAGTTTTTCCTTTTGAAGGGGGCCCCTTCCTGACCCCCATGCTGATTGCTCCATCTTTATCCTTTTCTCCATAGGTCTTGGGCATCTTTGGTACTGGTTTTTTTAGGGGTCTGCCTGGGGATTACCGTCGCTGTGGATAGAAGTAACTTTAAGACCTGTGAAGAGAGTTCTTTCTGCAAGTATGATATTTCTGGGAGAAAGGGATGGAATGTAGGGTAATGTGGGAGGTGTCTGTGGCAGATGGAGTGCCTAAGGACACTGCAGGTGATAGAGGGACCTAGGGACGTTGCAGGTGGCCCCCTACCTTACTTCCCAACCCTTCACTTGGCAGGCGACAGAGAAGCATACGGCCAGGCCTCTCTCCATACCGAGCCTTGCTGGACTCTCTACAGCTTGGTCCTGATTCTCTCACGGTCCATCTCATCCATGAGGTCACCAAGGTCAGGGGAGACAAGGAGGAGTCTGGTGGGGGTGGGACAATGGCTGTGGGGTAATTTGGAAAGGGGGAAATTGTGGCCAACATTTTGTCCCAGCCTAACCTTTGAACTCTTACTTTACGAAGAAATGTGATCTTGGCCTTTAGGCAAAGGGCTCAAAGGAAGAGACACCTTAGGAGAGAATGGGTTCAAGGCCGGGCGCGGTGGCTCAAGCCTGTAATCCCAGCACTTTGGGAGGCCGAGGCGGGTGGATCACGAGGTCAGGAGATCGAGACTATCCTGGCTAACATGGTGAAACCCCGTCTCTACTAAAAATACAAAAAACTAGCCGGGCGTGGTAGCGGGCGCCTGTAGTTCCAGCTACTTGGGAGGCTGAGGCGGGAGAATGGCGTGAACCCGGGGGGCGGAGCTTGCAGTGAGCCGTGATGGCGCCACTGCACTCCAGCCTGGGAGACACAGTGAGACTCCGTCTCAAAAAAAAAAAAAAAAAAAAAAGAAGCCGGGCAGGGGGCATTCCATGGTGTAACCCCTTTCCTCTCTCCAGATCCAAACCTCTGTCCCCGCAGGTGTTGCTGGTGCTAGAGCTTCAGGGGCTTCAGAAGAACATGACTCGGATCAGGATTGATGAGCTGGAGCCTCGGCGACCCCGATACCGTGTGCCAGATGTTTTGGTGGCTGATCCGCCAATAGCTCGGTAAATTTTTCCTGAGAAGCATCCATTTCTGTGGCCCCTTTCTCCTTCCTGATGGACCTTTTTTTGGTTGCTGACATTCTTTCCCACAATAAGGTAGCAGTTAACTAGCATAGCACCTTGCCATACTTCTCAACCTTTCCTCACCTCTTCTTCTGTTTCACTTTTCTCTTTACCCCTTTATCCTCATTCATTCATTCATTCATTCATTCAGCAAACAAGTATTGCTTTCTCCTCCCTGACTGGCCTGGGCTAGGTGCTGGTGATATAAGTAGAAATAAACAAGGCCCTGTTTATTTACAGATCTAGTCCTCCAGGTATACCATGTCTGCCTGCCTGCTTGTTTGCTTCCTTCCTTCCTTTCTTCCTCCTTTCCTTTTCCTCAGATATTCAGAATAGGATTACTCAGATTATTGTGTGATGATACCCTGTCATCAGTGTTCCATGCATCCATCTGTGACTTTCTCTAAATACATAATTTGGAAAATAACAGTGGCCGGGCGTGGTGGCTCACGCTTGTAATTCCAGCACTTTGGGAGGTCGAGGTAGGCGGATCACTAGGTCATGAGTTGGAGACCAGCTTGGCCAACATGGTGAAACCCCATCTCTACTAAAAATACAAAAATTAGCCGGATGTTGTGCTAACCTGTAATCCCAGCTACTCAGGAGGCTGAGGCAGGACAGTTACTTGAACCCAGGAGGCAGAGGTTGCAGTGAGCCGAGACTGTGTCACTGCACTATAGCCTGGGCGACAGAGTGAGACTCATCTCAAATACTCCACCCTGTAAACTCTCCCCTCAGCCCAATCGTATCTCACTGTCCTGTACTCTTGACTGCTCTAGATGTAGGTAGTTGTTACTCTGAAGCTTATCATTCCTTTGCCTTTTTTTTTTGTTCTTACAGTTATGTGTGTATACCTGTGCACATATATATCTGTGTGCCTAAGCAATAAATTATATATTTTTTTTGTTTTTGAGCTTTACAGAGGAAGTATGTTAGTGCATGTGGTCCTCTGGGGTTTCCGTTTTTCACATAACTTTAATTCTGTTTCATATAGTTCTAGTTCATTCATTTTTACTGCTGCATATTATTATGTTGTATGAATATACCCCAGCTGATTAATCCATTTCTAGGTTGATAAGCCTTGGGGTTGTTTCCAGTGTTTTGCTAGCCAAAGTGTTGCTATGAAACTTCTTTTTTTTTTTTTTTTTTTTTGAGACGGAGTCTCGCTCTGTCGCCCGGGCTGGAGTGCAGTGGACCGATCACGCCTCACCGCAGCCTCAACCTCCGGGGCTCAAGCCATCCTCCCACCTCAGCCTCTGTAGGACTACAGGCGCTAGCCACCACACCAGCCTCTTTTTTCTTTCTTTTCCCTTTCTTTCTGTGTTTTTGTTTGTTTTTTTAAATAGAGACAGATTCTCCCTATGTTGCTTGGGCTAGTCTCGAACGCCGGGACCCAAGCAATCCTCCCACCTCAGCCTTCCAGAGTGCTGGAATTACAGGTGTGACCCACTGTACTCAGCCTAAAAAAGTGAGTTTTTTTTTTTTTTTGAGACGGAGTCTGGCTCTGTCGCCCAGGCTGGAGTGCAGTGGCCGGATCTCAGCTCACTGCAAGCTCCGCCTCCCGGGTTCACGCCATTCTCCTGCCTCAGCCTCCCAAGTAACTGGGACTACAGGCGCCCGCCATCTCGCCCGGCTAGTTTTTTTGTATTTTTTAGTAGAGACGGGGGGTTTCACCGTGTTCGCCAGGATGGTCTCGATCTTCTGACCTCGTGATCCACCCGTCTCGGCCTCCCAAAGTGCTGGGATTACAAGCTTGAGCCACCGCGCCCGGCCGCTATGAAACTTCTTGTACGTGTCTCCTGTTACCCTTGCGCAAGAGTTTCTCTTTGGTGTATAACTAGGAGAGGAATTGCAGGATTGTAGAATATGGAGATGATCAACTTCCCAAGATAAAGCCAAAGTGGTTTACCAATTTACACTTCCACCAATGATTTATTTATTTTTTTATTTTTTATTTTTTTGAGACGGAGTCTCGCGCTGTGTCACCCAGGCTGGAGTGCAGTGGTGCGATCTCGGCTCACTGCAAGCTCCGCCTCCCAGGTTCAGGCCATTCTCCTGCCTCAGCCTCCGAGTAGCTGGGACTACAGGCGCCCGCCACCACGCCCGGCTAGTTTTTTGTATTTTTAGTAGAGATGGGGTTTCACCATGTTAGCCAGGATGGTCTCGATCTCCTGACCTCGTGATCCGCCCGCCTCGGCCTCCCAAAGTGCTGGGATTACAGGCTTGAGCCACCGCGCCCGGCCCACCAATGATTTATAAGAAGGCCTCATTGAAGCCGGGCACGGTGGCTCATGCCTGTAATCCCAGCACTTTGGGAGGCTGAGGCGGGTGGATCAAGAGGTCAGGAGTTCAAGACCAGCCTGGCCAACATGATGAAACCCCGTCTCTACTAAAAATACAAAAATTAACTGGGCTTAGTGGAGTGTGCCTATGATCCCAGCTACTCGGGAGGCTGAGGCAGGAGAATTGCTTGAACCAGGACCCGGGAGGCGGAGGTTGCAGTGAGCCGAGATTGCACCACTGCACTCCAGCCTGGGCTACAGAGGGAGACTCAGCCTCAAAAGAAAAAAAAAAAGGGCCTCATTGATCTCCATCATTTCCAACACTTGATACTGTTGTTGGACTTAAGTTTTGTCACTGGCTTGTGTATAAAATGACATCTTATGGTGGTCTTGGCTTGGTTGTCTTTCCTGGTTTCTTTTATTTGCTTTTTAAATATTTTATTTTATTTTATTTTATTTTATTTATTTATTTATTTATTTATTTATTTAATTTTTTTTTTTGAGACGGAGTCTTGCTCTGTCGCCCAGGCTGGAGTGCAGTGGCCGGATCTCAGCTCACTGCAAGCTCCGCCTCCCGGGTTCACGCCATTCTCCTGCCTCAGCCTCCCGAGTAGCTGGGACTACAGGCGCCCGTCACCTCGCCCGGCTAGTTTTTTGTATTTTTTAGTAGAGATGGGGTTTCACCATGTTAGCCAGGATGGTCTCGATCTCCTGACCTTGTGATCCACCCATCTCGGCCTCCCAAAGTGCTGGGATTACAGGTTTGAGCCACTGCGCCCGGCCAATTTTATTTTATTTTGAGACAGAGTCTCGCTCTGTCACCCAGGCTGGAGTGCAGTGGCGTGATCTCAGCTCGCTTTAACCTCCCCCTCCCGGGTTCAAGTTGTTCTCCTGCCTCAGCCACCTTAGTAGCTGGGATTACAGGCGCGTGCCACCACACCTGGCTAATTTTTATATTTTTAGTAGAGACAGGGTTTCACAATGTTAGCCAGGCTGGTCTCAAACTCCTGACCTCAGGTGATCCACCCGCCTCAGGCTCCCAGAGTGCTGGGATCTTAGGTGTGAACCATCGTGCTCGCCAAGGTGTCTTTAAAAGAAAACACAAGGGCACAGGGCACACTGGTTCATACCTGTAATCCCAGCACTTGGGAGTCCGAAGAGGGCAGATTGCTTGAGTCCAGGAGCTTGAGACCAGCCTTGGCAACTTTGCAAAAGCCTGTCTGTACTGAAAATAGAAAAATCAGGTGTGATGGCATGTGCCTATGGTCCCAGCTACTCAGAAGGCTGAGGAGGGAAGATTGCTTGAGTCTGGGAGGTGTAGGTTGTAGTGAGCCAAGATCTCGTCACTGTACTCCAGCCTGGGTGACAGACCCAGACCCTGTCTGGAAAAACAAAAACAAAACCACGCATACATACTTTTGCTGCACATGGTGGCACGTGCCTGTAGCCCGAGCTACTCATGAGGCTGAGGCAGGAGGATCTCTTCAGCCCAAGAGTTTGAGGCCAGCCTGGACAACAAAGTGAGACCCCATCTCTTTCAAAAAAAAAAATACAGTTTTCTTTTTTTCTTTTTTTTGAGATGGAGTCTTGCTGTGTCACCCAGGCTGGAATGCAGTGGCATGATCTTGGCTCACTGCAACCTCCGCCTCCTGGGTTCAAGCCATTCTCCTGGCTTAGCTGCCCCAGTAGCTGGGATTACAGGCGCGCACCACCATGCCCAGCTAAGTTTTGTAATTTTAGTAGAGATGGGGTTTCACCATATTAGCCAGGATGGTCTCGAACTTCTGACCTCGTGATCTACCCACCTTGGCCTTCCAAAGTGCTGGGATTATGGCGTGAGCCACTGCGCCCAGCCAGTTTTCATTTTAGTTTTAGATTTATAGAAAACATGAAAGGAGGAGAGTTTGCACTTATCTGCACCCAGTTTTCCCTGTTTGTTTGTTTTCAGATGGAGTCTTGCTCTGTTGCCTGGGCTGGAGTGCAGTGGCACGATCTCAGCTCACTGCAGCCTCTGCCTACTGGATTCAGGCGATTCTTCTGCCTCAGCCTCCCGAGTAGCTGGGACTACAGGTGTGCACCACCACTCCTGGCTAATTCTGTATTGTTAGTAGAGGTGGGGTTTCACCATGTTGGCCAGGCTGGTCTCAAACTCCTGACCTAGTGATTCGCCCGCCTTGGCCTACCAAAGTGTTGGGATTACAGGCGTAAGCCACTGCGCCCAGCCTTCCCTATTATTAATATGACTGTGGTTTATTTGTGATACCTAGTGAATTGATAGTGATACATTATTTACTAAAGTTCATACTTGAGGTTTCTTTAGTTTTTTTGTATATTATTTTTCTGTTCCAAGATTTCATCCAGGATACCCTATTACATTTAGTTGTCATGTTTCCTTAGGCCTCCCTAGACTGATAAAATTTCTTAGACTTTTCCTTTTTCTTGATGATCCTAAAGGTATCTTTTGATGAACAGAAATTTCTAATTTTAATGTAGTTACATGTGTCAGTCTTTTACCTTCTGGTGTTAGCTTTTTCTTTGTTGTGTTTAAATAGTCCTTCTCTATCTCAAGGTCAGAAAAAACATATATATATATATGTATTGAGACAGAGTCTTGCTCTGTTGCTCAGGCTGGAGTGCAGTAGTGCGATCTCGGCTCACCACAACCTCCGCCTCCCATGTTGAAGTGATTCTTCAGCATCAGCCTCCCGAGTAGCTGGGACTACAGGTGTGCGCCACTATGCCCAAGTAGCTGGGACTGCAGGCGTGCGCCACTATGCCCAAGTAGCTGGGACTACAGGCGTGTACCACTATGCCCAGCTACTTTTTGTATTTTTAGTAGAGATGGGGTTTCAGTACGTTGACCAGGCTGGTCTCAAACTCCTGAGCCATCATGCCCGGCCAAAAATATATTTTTAAATTTTCTTTTTTTTTTTTTTTTTTTTGAGACGGAGTCTTGCTGTGCTCCCAGGCTGGAGTGCAGTGGCCGGATCTCGGCTCACTGCAAGCTCCGCCTCCTGGGTTTACGCCATTCTCCTGCCTCAGCCTCCCAAGTAGCTGAGACTACAGGCGCCCGCCACCACGCCCGGCTAGTTTTTTGTATTTTTAGTAGAGACGGGGTTTCACCATGTTAGCCAGGATAGTCTCGATCTCCTGACCTCGTGATCCACCCGCCTCGGCCTCCCAAAGTGCTGGGATTACAGGCGTGAGCCACCGCGCCCGGCCTTAAATTTTCTTCTAACACTTTTGCTTTCATTTATTTACTTATTTTGAGATCGGGTTATGAGACTGGCAAATTTTTGTATTTTTGGTAGACATGGGGTTTCGCCATGTTGCCCAGGCTGGTCTTGAATACGAGGGCTCAAGCGATCCACCTGCCTTGGCCTCCCAAAGTGCTGGGATTATAATTGAGAGCCACTGAGCCCAGCCTAAACCTTTTACTTTTAAATTTTAAGCAGGCTGGGTATGATGGCTCATGCCTGTAATCCCAGCACTTCAAGAGGCTGAGGCGGACAGATCACTTGAGGTCGGGAGTTCAAGACCAGCCTGGTCAACATGGTGAAATCCTGTCTCTATTGAAAATACAAAACTTAGCTGGGTGTGGTGGTGGGTGCCTGTAATCCCAGCTACTCGGGTGGCTGACGCACAAGAAGCACTTGAACCCAGGAGGCAGAGGTTGCAATGAGCTGAGATTGTGCCACTGCATTCCAGCCTGGGTGATAGAATGAGACTGTCTCAAGAAAAAAAAAAATTTAAATCATAATCTTTCTGCAGTTGATACTTGTATCTGGCATTAGATATATGATATCAAGAAATCAGGCGTGGTGGCTTATGCTTGTAATCCCAGCGCTTTGGGAGGCCAAGGAAAGTGCATCACTGGAGGTCAGGAGTTTGAGATTAGCCTGGCCGACATGGCGAAATCCCATCTCTACTAAAAATACCAAAAAAAATTAGCCGGGTGTGGTGGCACCTGGCTGTCATCTCAGTTACTTGGGAGGCTGAGTCAGGAGAATTGCTTGAACCTGGGAGGTGGAGGTTGCAGTGAACCAAGATTGTGCCGCTGCACTCCAGCCTGGGTAATAGAGTGAGACTCCATCTCAAAAAAAAAAAAAAAATCATTTTCTTCATATTTGGAAAATCATTTTTTTCCCTATATGGAAAATGTTTTTTCAATTCCATTTTTGAATAGTTCTCCTTTCCTCTCTCATCTGCGATGTCACCTCTTAGTATTTAGTACATTTAAAAAAGTAATAAGTGGCTGGGCGTGGGCTCAGGAGTTCAAGACCAGTCTCAACATGGAGAAACCCCATCTCTACTAAAAATACAAAATTAGCTGGGTGTGGTGGTGCATGCCTGTAATCCCAGCTACTCGGGAGGCTGAGGCAGGAGAATTGCTTGAACCTGGGAGGCAGAGGTTGCGGTGAGCCGAGATTGCACCATTGCACTCCAGCCTGGGCAACGAGAGCGAAACTCCGTCTCAAAAAAAAAGAAGGGTAATAAATATCCTTGGGTCTGTTTCTGGGCCCTTTATTTGGTTTTGTTGATTAACTTGTCTGTCCCTGCTCTGTTAGCACACTGCCTATTTCTCTTAGCAGGTAGATTTCCCTCTATCTTCTGAAGTGTCATTACTCCTCTCGGCCCTTTGTACTTCCTTATATTTCTTTTGATATATTTCCCAGGCTTTCTGTCTCTGGTCGTGATGACAACAGTGTGGAGTTAACCATGGCTGAGGGACCCTACAAGATCATCTTGACAGCCCGGCCATTCCGCCTTGACCTACTAGAGGACCGAAGCCTTCTGCTTAGTGTCAATGCCCGAGGACTCTTGGAGTTTGAGCACCAGAGGGCCCCTAGGGTCTCGTGAGTATAGGGGTTGGGACTGCAGGGAACCTAGTGTGAAAGAGCACAGGGGTGTTGTGAGGTCTGGCACTGGGAGGAGACAGGGTGGCGGGACAGCCAGGTAGGGGCTGGGGGCTGGGAGAAGCTCTCTGTCAGGGATGGTAGGAACCAGACCCGGGTGCGGTTTTTTCCATTTCCTGTACAGATCAGGAGGCAATCACTTTTGTCCCTGAGCTGTGGCCTGGGCATCTCTGGGAGGCCTGCCTGGGTCTGTGTCTCCTTCTTCCCCTTCTCACATCATCACATTTCCCAGATTTATTTTCTTCCTTTTTATTTTTTATTTTTTTTGGTTTCTTTTTCCCCATCTCTGGAAGTTTGTCGACTGAAACTCACTTTTATGTTTCTGTTTTTGTGTTGGTTTTGTGCCTCTTTTTCCCCTTCCCTACCCATCTCCTCCTGCCCCAGTTTCTCGGATAAAGTTAGTCTCACGCTCGGTAGCATGTGGGATAAGATCAAGAACCTTTTCTCTAGGTAAATCCTTGGCCACCGGTACTGTATGTGTTCCTCTGCCCTTACCCATTCCTCACTGTAGCCTTCAGGGGGAGGTGCCCCAGACCCTTCCAGCCTTTCACTCACCCCACTTTCCCCTGCTGTGTGATACCTGGTCCCGTTACCTGTTACCCTGGCTGGGAGCCCCCAGAAGAAGGAAGATGAAATACTCAAAGTCAGGTCCTTAAGGAGTGTAGGGAGCTTATTGCTTTGCCAAGAGATGGAGCTATGCTGCCTGTTGCTGGGGTTTCTGACTCTCAGCTAAGGGCCACCTAAGGTTCTGGGCAGAGCTACTTGCCCTTGAAAGCATTTTTTGGCGGAACCTCTTGAAGTCCCCGTGTATATCTGTAGAGGCTTGGTATAGTGTGACCCACATGATATACCTTGTGGGTCATACCTTGCTATATCTTGCAAAGCCCTTGTGTCAGGCCAGGAGCCTGACGCCCAGGGAGGGCAGTTGGGGGCACAGTCTTTCAGTAGAGGCAACAGAGCCAGGATTGGCATTCATAACCCAGGCCCCTGAATCAGCCTGCCTGTCTCTTCTGGGATGTTGGCAGAGGTTGGTGTACAGGCCTGTGCCTCCTGGTGGCACTTACTCCTCATTTTCCTTTCTCATTTCTCTCCCCATCCTTTGCAAACTTATCTGCTCATTGTGGGTTCCCTCTCCAAGCTTTAACATTTAGTCCCTTCCTCCAATGCCTTCGTTCCTTTGGACCCTTGGCTCTCTATTCCCCAACCCCTCCTTCCACTAGCCCCTCGTCCCTGCCCCCTCTGGATTGGAGCAGACAGCTCTCCTACCTTCCAGGCAAGGATCAAAAGACCCAGCTGAGGGCGATGGGGCCCAGCCTGAGGAAACACCCAGGGATGGTGACAAGGCAAGTTGGACGGGGTGGGTGGTTGGAGGATTGGGCTGACTGGGAGGCTGGAGGGGATAGGCCCATGAGAAACTTGAACTTAGTCTCACCATCAGGGATGGGATTTAGTTGATGGGAGTGGGAAAAGAGAACTGGTATGATTGGAGAGTGGTCCTCTTTTCTTCTTAACAGCCAGAGGAGACTCAGGGGAAGGCAGAGAAAGATGAGCCAGGAGCCTGGGAGGAGACATTCAAAACTCACTCTGACAGCAAACCATATGGTGAGGGGCTTGGGTTCCTTGGGTTGAGGTGCAGGGCTCCTTTCCACGCAGAAGCTCTGAAGCTTGTTCTTTGTTTTTCTTCTAGGCCCCATGTCTGTGGGTTTGGACTTCTCTCTGCCAGGCATGGAGCATGTCTATGGGATCCCTGAGCATGCAGACAATCTGAGGCTGAAGGTCACTGAGTGAGTCCTGTGGTGACATCAGGAAGATGGAGGTGGGCACGAAGGAGTCAGGCCTTTAGGGAGATGGGTGTGCACATTGGATACTCCAGACAAGCGTGGGTAACTTCCTGTGTCCAGAATCACCTTTGGTGATAAAAAATGTTTTGAGAAAGGACAGAGGAACCATTGCTTATCTCTCACCTGTGTCTGTGGAGTGGAGTCAGCGTATACTGCAGCCTGGGGCCAGTTAGCAGCCCGAATCTGTCTGTTTGCCTGCAGGGGTGGGGAGCCATATCGCCTCTACAATTTGGATGTGTTCCAGTATGAGCTGTACAACCCCATGGCCTTGTATGGGTCTGTGCCTGTGCTCCTGGCACACAACCCTCATCGTGACTTGGGCATCTTCTGGCTCAATGCTGCAGAGACCTGGGTTGATATATCCTCCAACACTGCTGGGAAGGTGAGAGCACAGGCATGGGGAGAAAGGAGGGAGTGAAGTTTCCAGGCCTTGAGACAAATAGGTATACTGGGGGCATTAGCTATTTGGGGCCTGGGTGAGATAAGGGGCCCTGGGCCTGGTGGGCAGCGTTTGAGTTCCCTAATCACTGCCAGATGACACATGCCCACTCACATTCTTAGGGAAGGCATTGGCTATTCTGGACTGACGGAATGCACTTATTATCAGTGTGTTGTGTGCTAGGTACTTTTCTGGGTGCTGGGGATACAGTGTTAACTGAGGTTCAAAAGGTTCTGAGCTGGGTGTGGTGGTTCATGCCTGTAATTCCAGCACTTTGGGAGGCTGAGGTGGGCAGATCACCTGAGGTCAGAAGTTGGAGACCAGCCTGGCCAACATGGCGAAACCTCATCTCTACTAGAAAAACAAAAATTAGCCAGGTGTGGCGGCGGGCGCCTGTAATCCCAGCTATTTGGGAGGCTAACGCAGGAGAGAATTGCATGAATCTGGTAGGCGGAGGTTGTGGTGAGCTGAGATTTCACCACTGCACTCCAGCCTGGGTGACAGAGCGAGACTCTGTCTCAGAAAAAAAAAACAAAGGTTCTGACTCACAGGGAGGAAGACATGTTAAACACATAACAAAGGAGGCAAGATGGGACCGGGCATGGTGGCTCATGCCTGTAATCCCAGCACTTGGGGAGGCTGAGGCAAGAGGATTGCTTGAGGCCAGGAATTCGAGACTAGCCTGGGCAACATGGCAAGACCCCATCTCTATAAAAACGTTTGAAAAATAAAAATAATAAGAAAGCAAGATGATGCCAGGCAGGGTGGCTCCCGCCTGTAATCCCAGCACTTTGGGAGGGCGAGGTGGACAGATCAAAAGGGCAAGAGATTGAGACCATCCTGGCCAGCATGATGAAACCCTGTCTCTACTAAAAATACAAAAATCAGCTGGGTGTGGTGGCGTGCGCCTGTAGTCTCAGCTACTCAGGAGGCTGAGACAGGAGAATTGCTTGAATTGGTGAGGCGGAGGTTGCAATGAGCCAAGATCGCACCACTGCACTCCAGCCTGGCGAAGGAGTGAGACTCCGTCTCAAAAAAAAAAAAAAAAGGCCGGGCGTGGTGGTTCACACCTGTAATCCCAGCACTTTGAGAGGCCGAGGCAGGCAGATCACGAGGTCAGGAGATCGAGACCATCCTGGCTGACATGGTGAAACCTCGTCTCTACTAAAAAATACAAAAAATTAGCCGGGCGTGGTGGCGGGCACCCGTAGTCCCAGCTACTCAGGAGGCTGAGGCAGGAGAATGGCGTGAACCCAGGAGGCGGAGCTTGCAGTGAGTTGAGATCGCGCCACTGCACTCCAGCCTGGGCGACAGAGCAAGACTCT
>NW_022168965.1:0-1100 GCF_008728515.1 Papio anubis
TCTCTGTCGCTCAGGCTGGAGTGCAGTGGTGTGATCTTGGCTCACTGTAACTTCTGGCTCCCGTATTCAAGTGATTCTCATGCCTCGGCCTCCTGAGTAGCTGGGATTACAGGTGTGTGCCACCATGCCGGGCTAATTTTTGTATTTTTAGTAGAGACGGGGTTTCACCATGTTGCCCAGGCTGGTCTTGAACTCCTGACCTCGGGTGATCCACCCACCTCGGCCTCCCAAAGTGCTGGGATTACAGGCATGAACCACCGCAACTGGCCCAGGTATTTCCTTTTCATTGTTCAGATGGGAACATCTCCAGTGGAAGATCCTTTAAGCTTGCTCTTATCTCCTTAGTGCCACCTCAAATGCTCTGAAAGCGTCTTGCTTTCTGGGAATAGATGTTATAGGCACCAAGGTATAGCTACTTTGCATCAAGCTTAGTTCTCTTAGCAGTGTATTGGAGACCCAATTGAGGGTTCTACAGGCACATATAAAATTGTTCCATGCGAGTATAAATGGGAGATCCTGCTGTGGGCCATTTTTAGTGATGGTGCTAGAAAAGTTACACTTTTAAAAGGTAAATAGTGCACAATGGTGTTTCCAATATAATTCCCATTTAGCCAGTCCTTAATTGTTTTTCAAAATAAAAATATGGGCTGGATGCAGTGGCTCGCATCTGTAATCCCAGCATTTTGGAAGGCTGAGGCGAGGGGATCGCTTGAGCACATTTGAGACCAGCCTGGGCAACATGGTGAAAACTCGTGTCTACAAAAAATACAAAAAATGAGCCAGGTGTGGTGGCGCATGCCTGTAGTCCAAGCTACTCAGGATACTGAGGTGAGAGGATCACTTGAGCCTGGGAGGTTGAGGCTACAGTGAGCTGATGTCACACCACTGCATTCCAGCCTAGGCAACAGAGTGAGACACTGTCTCAAAAACAAAACAAAACAAATTAAATAAAAAAACCCCAACAAAACAAAATAAACATCTTATGAACAGGCCAGGTGCTGTGGCTCATGCCTGTAGGCCCAACACTTTGGGAGGCCGAGGTGGGCAGATCACCTGAGGTCAGGAGTTCAAGACCAGCCCGGCCAACATGGTGAAACCTC
>NW_022168966.1:0-1099 GCF_008728515.1 Papio anubis
TCAGTGCCTGGCAAAGTTCTATTTCTTTGGAAGCTTCTTGACGCCTGCCTCTAGCTCATCCAAATAATTGATTTGTCTACATCTCTGTTATTTCTTTATAAATAATTACAATCAATTCTTATTATTTGCAGTAGAAATATTCTATTATATAAAGTTGGTCGGAACACTGAATTAATCAAATATCAAACCTTTGTTTCCAGTGTAAATATATGCATATATACATATCTCACTTAGGTTATAATCTTAATTCCCAAAAACAACTCATCCTAGTAGATTGAATTTTCTTTATTTCCAAAAGAATAAAGGAAGTACAGAAGTGTGAAGTGACTTACCTGAAGCCATTCCGCTAACAGGTGCCAGAGTTATGATTCAGACCCCATCCAATTGGCCCCAGAGCCACAGCATCTTACACTACCCTGCACTGTCCTCTACTGTCTCAGTCCTCAGGTCATCTTTGTAGGAGAGTTGAAACAGGAAGACAGAGGGTCACATTATTTGACCTTAGTTGGGGACATGAGCAAGGAGTGACAGAGTTTTCACTACTGTGTGTCTATCCAGGAGTGACTTCGAAAGCTCCACGAGTTTTAATTTGGGGATTACAAAGACATTTTAGCAAGTACGCAATTTTGCAAATATGGGATTTACAAATAATGAGCGTCAACTATATTTGTGAGTGACTGCTAGGGTCTGTTTCATGGTAATCCCTTCCCCCTGTAGTGTGCAATGTTTCTTTAGCTTCTTTGATAGTTTATTCATTCATTCATGTATTTAGTATGTACTTACTATGAGCCAGGCTCTGCTTTAATCTGTGATGAACAAGCTAGAGATTAAGGTCCTGCCCTGTGGATTTTATGTAAGAGTAAGAAAGACAGATAGCTAAGTCTGGAGCTCAGCGGGTGAGGCCCAGGTTGGAATTATGGATTCACTTGACCACGGTGAAACCTGGTGTGTGCCCTCCTACTTCACATCCCCAGACATAGTTCCGGAAGATTTCTGATCTGTTCGTGTGTATAAACTCTTCCTTTTGAGCCTCTGTTCGTTGACACATGTCAACCTCTACTTGTCTTCTGTTGATTTTGAGGCCACTTGCCCATGTAAC
>NW_022168967.1:0-1099 GCF_008728515.1 Papio anubis
GTGAGCATTGTGTCCAGCTGGGGCCCCTGGTGAACAGTTGTGTGTGTTGGGGGGTGGTGGGGTGCAGGAGACAGATTGCAGTGATTTGGGGAATGAGGGGGTGATAGGAGGAGAGAGGGAGTAGAGGTAACTCTTAAGAAAACTGGCAATGAATGAAAGGAGAGAGACAGAGTGGCAGATAGAAGCAAACGCTGTATAGAAGAAGACCTATGTATGCTGTGTAACACAGAGCTGGAGTGCAGTGATGCGATCATAGCTCACTGCAACCTTGACCTGTGGGACTCAAGCGATCCTCCCACCTCAGCCTCCCGAGTAGCTGGGACTACAGGTATGTGCCACCATGCCTGGCTAATTTTGTAAAATTTATTTTAGTAGAAATGGAGCCTCACTATGTTGCCCAGGCTGCTCTTGAACTCCTGGACTCAAGCAATCCTCCCACCTTGGCCTCTGAAAGTGCTGGGATGACAGATGTGAGCCACCGTGCCTGGCCAAGAGAACTCATTTTTTTAAGATGGAAGAGACAGCACCATATCCATCTGTGAAGGGAAGGATCCAGTAGAGACCAAGAGACTGAAGACGCAGGAGAAAGGGGAGCAATTGCTGACAAAGCAAGTTTTCAGGCGATGTGGGAGGGGAGGGATGTGGAGCATCAGTGAGCAATCAGCCCCACACCCTTCTGAGATGGGAGAAGACAAAAATGAGACAGATGTGAGTAGCTTCTCCTGATGGTGGTGGTGGCTCAGGAAGTTAAAAGGGTCTCCTTCTGATGGTCCCTAATCTATTTATGTTCTCTGTAAAGAACAAGGTGAAGTTGGCCAGGCACGGGGTCTCACACCTGTAATCTCAGCACTTTGGGAGGCCGAGGTGAGCAGATCACGAGGTCAGGAGTTCAAGACCAGCCTGACCAACATGGTGAAACCCCATCTCTACTAAGAATCCAAAAAGTAGCCGGGCGTGGTGGCGCAGGCCTGAAATCCCAGCTGCTCGGGAGGTTGAGGCAGGAGAATCACTTGAACCTGGGAGGTGGAGGTTGCAGTGAGCTGAGATCCTGCCACTGCACTCCAGCCTGGGCGACAGAGCAAGACTCTGTCTCAGAACA
>NW_022168968.1:0-1099 GCF_008728515.1 Papio anubis
GGGACGGGGCGTCCAAGTCTGGATTTGGCAGCAGTGAAGCAGGGTTTAAAGAGGTTGGGGGCAGAAAAGTTATTCTGAGGGGGTTTAACAGCAGTCCTTGATAGTGGGTGAGCCGGGCGTTACTCATCCATCGGTCCGGCAGCTGCCGGAGGACGCCTTCAATGGCATGCGGGGTTATAATGCGTAACTCTTGCCCCATGATAAGTTTATCAGCGTCTCGGACCATTAGGGCAGTCGCCGCGATTATCCGCAGGCAGGGTGGCCAGCCAGCAGCCACTAAATCTAATTTTTTTGACAAATAGGCAACTGGCCTCCGCCAGGGGCCTAGGTACTGTGTTAACATGGCTTTTGCAACACCCTTACTTTCATCCACGTATAAGTGGAAGGGCTTGGAGACATCAGGGAGCCCCAGCGCGGGGGCTGATAACAAGGCAGTTTTGATTTGTTGAAAGGCCAGCTCAGCCTCTTCCGTCCAATTGAAGGGCTGCCGTTCCTTTGTTGCCTGGTATAGGGGCTTGGCTAACTCAGCAAATCCGGGTATCCATAACCTACAGAACCCTGCCGACCCCAGGAATTCTCTCACTTGCCGTGTCGACTGGGGTCTAGGGATGCGTAGGACTGTTTCCTTTCAGGCTTTGGTTAGCCAGTGTTGCCCCCCTTTTAATAGGTACCCCAGATAAGTTACCTCCGACTTGCAGATCTGAGCCTTTGTTGCTGAGGCTCGGTAGCCTAGCTCCCCCAGTGTCTTCAAGAGGTCCTCAGTCCCTTGAACACAAGTTTCCGGGGACCTGGCCACTATTAAGAGATCATCAACATATTGCAGAAGAGTTATTTCAGGGTGTTGCCGCCGGTACTCACCCAGATCTTCATGAAGGGCTTCATCGAACAGGGTTGGCAAGTTCTTGAACCCTTGTGGCAGCCGGGTCCATGTTAGCTGACCGTTGATGCCCCTCTCAGGATCCGTCCATTGAAATGCAAAGAGTTCTTGACTTTTGGGAGCCAGAGGAAGGCTGAAGAAAGCATCTTTTAGATCAAGAACGGTATACCACTGTTTTTTCGGGATGTAAAGCACTCAGAAGGGTGTATGGATTGGGCACAG
>NW_022168969.1:0-1099 GCF_008728515.1 Papio anubis
GGCCTGAACCTACAGTCTTTAATACAGCATCTTGAAGACGTGCTACAAAATCTGGATACAGCTCAGTGGCTCCTTGTAGGATCTTTACAAAAGGTAAAGAAGTTTTACCCGCTATTTCAACCTTAGTCCACGCTTTTATAAACAAGGCTTTAATCTAAGTGAGAGCAATATCATCTAGGCCTGCCTGAGCATTAAGAGTGGCCTATTGTCCTGAACCCGTAAGCTGCTCTTCAGTAGGTCCTGGGGGATTTCGGGTAGCATTTTTTCTAGCTTGTACTCTTGCTTCCTCCCACCACCAACTTTTTAATTGAAGCCATTGTGAACGATCAAGGACAGCCTGTCCCAACGTTTCCCAGTCAATAGAAATCATCATATGTTCTAAAGAGAAGGAATCGAGAAGGCCAAGAACAAACTGTGACTGAGGTCCATAATTAGCATTTCTTTCAAAAATTTAAATTGTAGGGCTGTAAAAGTCACATTCTGGCCACCGTTTGGGAACTGAGCATTGGGGCCTAAAGCAGCCCGTGTTATTGGGAATAAATCTAATTCCTTGAAATCATCCTTTTCCTTCGATTCCTTCTTTTCTCCTACAGGAGGAAGAGGCACAGAGAAAACCTGACCTGACATAGGCAAAGAGGTTGGAGGTGGAGGCAAAGGGAAATCCTTTTTCAAAGGAGATGGCGGAGAGATAGGAGAAACAGGAGCAGCGGTACCTTGCAATTTTAACAACTGTTGTAACTTCTCTAAAATGCGCTGCAAATCAGAATTTTCTTCAGATGAAGGAGGCATTAGCTCTTTTTCCAATTCCTTGTCCTCAGCAACCGGGGCGTAAATATGTCCCTCTCTAGGATCATTCCTCTCTAAAGCTTCAGATGCCTCACCTCCTGTGGCAGTATTGCCATGCTCTGAGTCAGTTTCAAGTAACTCTAATGCCTGAGTAATGGAACTACACAAAGTCCACAAAGTCAGAGGCATCGTTTGCCCCCGCTGATGAGCTCGATGCAGGGCTTTAACCACTTGTAACCATTCCTTTCAATTTAACTGCACTTTGTTTTGATATTGAAACCAATAACAATGTTGTTCAACATGGGCAAACAAT
>NW_022168970.1:0-1099 GCF_008728515.1 Papio anubis
TAAATCATCATTTATTGCAAATCATGTGTAACAAATTCTTACCAGTAAAAGCTTTCACTTCATCCTCCAATGCTTTCAGAGCCACTTTATTATCAGCTATAACACAAAGGCATAATTTGAAGCTCATAACATGTTATATCACAAGAACACTCTTCTCCCTCCTATGATTATAACACCTAGTAGCAGCACTTAGGAAGTATACTGGGCATTTTGTTAAGCACTTTAGTCATTTGATAAATATTTACTCAGAATATGTTATGAAGATGAAGAAACAATTATAAATATTGAAAATAAACTTATTTAGAAAATGTAAATTTGACTTTATAACCCATAAAACAGCAAATCTTATATTTGATAATGGAAAGATGGAATTCAAAAGTGGCTTTTTCCTAGGGGTCAGCTTTCTTGTCCTCAGAATTTGGAAGGCTCTTGTATTGACCATGCCGCTAGTATTCAGAATACTACCTTCCCTACTTTGTTACTCTGACTGTCTTATTTAATCTTGCCATTTGCATTATGAAAAGTTCTTTTTTCCCTTTCCTTCTAATGCTAAAAGCACACAGAACACAAAATCCAAAAACCAGTGATATCTAGCATGCTCACCACCGACTGGCAGGCTTTGTGTCAGATCTTCAAGTTCTTTATCTGTGAGCTTGATTCCCATGTTGTCTAGAACGGTCTTCAGGTTTTTTATATCAACCTTCCCTAATCAGAAAGACACAGGCTGTGAGGAAAATGTAGAGACTCTAAAACAACATCTCTATTGTTTTTTGTTTTTTTTTTTCAGACGCATACACATTGGGAAGTTGAGAAAAGCTATGGATCTTTTATTTCCACAGAGTACGCATACGCATTTTCATAAACTGCGCATTAGGATTTAGGAGGATGTGCTAAAGCCCATTCATGATTATATTTTTCTACATAAAGAGAAAAAATTCGTTGAATCAATATATAAATGAAATTGACCATGGAATTAAAATTAGGATCCTTTCCTTTAAACCAATTAACTGATCAGTGGATGCAAACTTGGGTCAATCATTGACATATTTTGACCAATACATAGGATTAAAAAGTAATCTCTCAATATTATTCCTAATAA
>NW_022168971.1:0-1099 GCF_008728515.1 Papio anubis
TTGACATGATTTAATCTGTGGTTAGAGTATTTAACAGGATTTCTTTCCTTCTTAGAAAATAAAATATACACCTTTCCAGTATGAAAAACTCTAACTGATAATGCTATAGCTTAAGCAGGTCAAAAGCATTTTTTTTTTAAGTTAAAAAAAGAACCTAACTGCATCTTTGGACCTTATGTGAGGTCGTGTCCAGGATCACTGGGACCCCTGCTTGGCCAGTGTAGCTGGGTACCAATTAAAGACAGAAACCCAAGCATTCACTCAAAGCCCCTTCCCAGCTGTTCATCCTAGTGGAAGCAGCCATGGGTACAAACGAATGCGGCATTCTATGGAGGGCTTTGGGGATAGGCTGCTTGAGAACATCAAAGTGGCTCACGTCCCCCGAGTATAAAGCCAGTGACTGCTTTCAGCTTCCATCCACAGTAGCCAAGGTCTGGAATCACCTGAGGGCCCATCAACAGGGGATGAAGGGAACGTGGCCTGAACATACACAGGAGCAATACTCCACCACACAGCGGAGAGCCCTGTCATCTGCGACAGCATGGATGGAGTTGGAGGACATTACGTTAAGCAAACGAGCCAAGCAAGGAAACGGCACATGTTCTCACTCATAAGCAGGAGCTGAGAGCAGATCTCGTGGAGGCCAAGAGTAGGTGGTCAACAGGGCCCAGCAGAGCCCACTCATAAGCAGGATGGGCAGAGGCTGGTAACGGACACAAACACACAGCCTAATGGGAACACGAGGCCTACTATTGATAAATCAGCAGGGGGATGGCAGTGGGTCATCTACTGTGGATTTCAAAACAGCTAGGAGAGAATAACTTAACATAACCAGCACAAGGAAAAGAAACTATTTAAAGTGAAAGACATCCCAAGTACACAGATTTCATCAATATAGGGGTGAATCAAGGTATCACATGCACTCTGAAAATATGTACATATATTATGTATCAACAGAAACAAACCAATGACAGAACCATTTGCGAAGCACGTGCAGGAGAAGAATGGGAAGCCTCACATGGTGTGGCTGTGTGTCCCCACCCAAATCTCACGCTGAACTCTAACCCTGTGTTGGAAGTGAGCCCTGGTGGGAGGTGAT
>NW_022168972.1:0-1098 GCF_008728515.1 Papio anubis
TGCGCTGCTGAGCTGAGCTGAGCTGGGGCGCGGCCGCCTGTCTGCACTGGCAGCACCATGTCGCTCATGGTCGTCAGCGTGGCGTGTGTTGGTGAGTCCTGGAAGGGAATCGGCGGAGGAAGCGCTGGGGTGGAGATCTGGGCCTGGAGGGGAGATCTGGGCCTGGAGGTTGAGTTATGGGCCTGGGGTGGAGATATGGGCCTGGCATGGAGGGATGAGCCTGGAGTGGAGATCTGGGCCTGGAGTGGAGATATGGGCTTGGGTGGAGATATGGGCCTGGAGTGGAGATCTGGGCCTGGGTGGAGATCTGGGCCTGGGATAGAGACATGGGCCTGGCATGGAGGGATGGGCCTGGAGTGGAGATATGAGCCTGGAGTGGAGATATGGGTCTGGGGTGGAGATAGGGGCCTGGAGTGGAGATATGGGCCTGGGTGGAGATATGGGCCTGGGATAGAGATATTGGCCTGGAGTGGAGATTTGGGCCTGGAGTAGAGATATGAACCTGGAATAGAGATAGGATCCTGGAGTAGAGACATGAGCGTGGAGTGGAGATACGGGCCTGCAGTGGAGATACGGGTCTAGAGTGGAGATCTGGGCCTGGAGTGGAGATAGGAGCCTGGAGGGGAGATATGAGCCTGGAGGGGAGATATGGGTTTGGAGCGGAAATATGGGCCTGGAGAGGAGATCCGGGCCTGGAGTGGAGATAGGAGCCTGGAGTGGAGATATGGGCCTGGAATGGAGACATGGGCCTGGAATTGTGATATGAGCCTGGAGTGGAGATATGGGCCTGGGGTGGAGATAGGAGCCTGGAAAGGAGATATGGGTTTGGAGTGGAGATATGGGCCTGGAGGGGAGATAGGAGCCTGGAGTGGAGATATCAGCATGGAGTGGAGATATGGGCTTGTTGTGTAGATCTAGGCCTGGGGTGCAGATCTGGATCAGGAGGCTGGGTCTCTGCACAGCTGAGATCCCTGCTGCGGGGGCAGGTAGGCAGCCAGGGTGAGTTTACCTTCAGCCCAGCAAGGGCCTGGCTGCCCAGACGCACAGCCCCGTGGGGGCAGCAGGGGAGGCCCTGGTTTGCCTGCAGATGGATCATCC
>NW_022168973.1:0-1098 GCF_008728515.1 Papio anubis
TAAATCATCATTTATTGCAAATCATGTGTAACAAATTCTTACCAGTAAAAGCTTTCACTTCATCCTCCAATGCTTTCAGAGCCACTTTATTATCAGCTATAACACAAAGGCATAATTTGAAGCTCATAACATGTTATATCACAAGAACACTCTTCTCCCTCCTATGATTATAACACCTAGTAGCAGCACTTAGGAAGTATACTGGGCATTTTGTTAAGCACTTTAGTCATTTGATAAATATTTACTCAGAATATGTTATGAAGATGAAGAAACAATTATAAATATTGAAAATAAACTTATTTAGAAAATGTAAATTTGACTTTATAACCCATAAAACAGCAAATCTTATATTTGATAATGGAAAGATGGAATTCAAAAGTGGCTTTTTCCTAGGGGTCAGCTTTCTTGTCCTCAGAATTTGGAAGGCTCTTGTATTGACCATGCCGCTAGTATTCAGAATACTACCTTCCCTACTTTGTTACTCTGACTGTCTTATTTAATCTTGCCATTTGCATTATGAAAAGTTCTTTTTTCCCTTTCCTTCTAATGCTAAAAGCACACAGAACACAAAATCCAAAAACCAGTGATATCTAGCATGCTCACCACCGACTGGCAGGCTTTGTGTCAGATCTTCAAGTTCTTTATCTGTGAGCTTGATTCCCATGTTGTCTAGAACGGTCTTCAGGTTTTTTATATCAACCTTCCCTAATCAGAAAGACACAGGCTGTGAGGAAAATGTAGAGACTCTAAAACAACATCTCTATTGTTTTTTGTTTTTTTTTTCAGACGCATACACATTGGGAAGTTGAGAAAAGCTATGGATCTTTTATTTCCACAGAGTACGCATACGCATTTTCATAAACTGCGCATTAGGATTTAGGAGGATGTGCTAAAGCCCATTCATGATTATATTTTTCTACATAAAGAGAAAAAATTCGTTGAATCAATATATAAATGAAATTGACCATGGAATTAAAATTAGGATCCTTTCCTTTAAACCAATTAACTGATCAGTGGATGCAAACTTGGGTCAATCATTGACATATTTTGACCAATACATAGGATTAAAAAGTAATCTCTCAATATTATTCCTAATAA
>NW_022168974.1:0-33254 GCF_008728515.1 Papio anubis
TTTAAGTAAGTTTTGAAATTGGAATATGAGTGGCCTCCTACTTTGTTCTTTTTCAAGATTACTTTGGGTTTCTGAATCCCTTTCAATTGTACATTATCTTAAAAAATCAACTTGCCATGTTTTAAGAAAGAAGTCAGCAGGAGTTCTAATAGAGATTGCATTCAATCTGTACATCAAATTTGGTGAGTATTGCCATTGTGAAGTAGGTTCACTGATTATGAATCCTAAGGGAAGACTCCCATTGCACAGAAGCTAGCAAAAATCACCACCATGCCAACCCTCAGGAAGAGTAGTCTAAATTTCAGTCCACTAACTCTCGAGTTACACTTTGATTACTTGCCCAGATCTGATGACACAGATCACGCACAAACCAAGTTATATGAAGTAGATTTATTATTTACAGATAGAAAGGTAGCCAAAGACAACAGAAACCCAAAATTCATGATGATCCAGTACCCCAGTGCTCAGGAAAATTGCCAAGGGTAGATAGAGTTTCATCTGCATGTGCCCCACTTGTGGCCCAGCTAAGGTACCTCAGAAAATAGCCTGCCCTTGGTTTTATAACCTACAGGAAATGTGTTTGGCTAAAGTACTGAAGGACATCCTGTTTCTAGGGAAACAGAAACAGAGGCCAGGTTGTCCCTAGCAGTCTTCCCTAACTCGTGATGTGAAGTTCCCGAGGAGTGACAGGAACAAAGTCTGGGCTATTTCAGGCAGTTTCTCCCCATCTCAGTATGCGTTTCCTGTGTAATCTATGGTTATTCTGAGAATCACAATCAAGAAGAGAGGAGAGAAACTGGGTCAGCCAAGGCTACTCAAGGATCATACTGCAGTCGAATTAACAACTTTAAGTCTTCTGACTCATAAACATGGGATATATTTCCATTTATTTATGTGTTACTTTTCCATAACATTGTCTAATTTTCAGAGTATATGTTTTGTATTATCTTAGTTAAATTTATTCCCTAGTATTAGATTTTTTATGCTATATTACTTTATTAATTTTATTTCCAGAATGTTCATTGCTAATATATAAGCATACATGTGATTTCATGTATTGCTTGTGTGTCCTGCAAACTTTCTTAATTTATTAATTTTAATTTACTTAATGGATTTCCTATGATTTTCTATATACAGTTTACTGTTGAACAATGTTTGGGTTGGGGTGCTGAGCTCTATGCAGTTGAAAATTCATGCATAATTTTCGACTCCCGCAAAACTAAACTACTAATAGCCTACTGTTAACTGGAAGCCTTTCTGATAACATAAACAATTAACACACATTCTGTATGCTTTATATACTATATACTGTATTTTTACAATAAAGTAAGCTATGAAAAAGAAAATGTCATCAAGAAAATCATAATGAAGAGAAAATATAATTAGTATTCATTACATAGATGTAACTCATCACTGTGTTATGTTGAGTAGGCTGAGGAAGAGGATGAAGAGGATCAGTTGTTCTTGCTGTCTTAGGGGTGATAGAGGTTGAAGAGAGATAGAGAAGGTGGAATGGGAAGCAGGAGTGGCAGACACATTTTGTGTATTTTTATTGCAAAAAAATTCATATACAAGTGATATAAATGGCCCCCACAGTTCAGACTTAGGTTGTTTTGAAGGGTCAACTGCATAAGATAATATTATTTCCAAATATGAATTATTTTACTTCCTCTTTTTCAATCTAGATAAACATTTCCTGCCTCTTTGCTCTGGCTACAACCCCCAATACAATGTTGAATATCAGTAGTGAGAGCAGAAAACCTTGTCTGACCTTAAAAGGAAAATGTCAGTCTTTCATCACTAAATGCAATGTTACAATGTCAGCTGTGTGTTTTTCATAGATGACCTTTATCACATTGACTGTATTCATAAATATTCTACTATGTGAGTGTTTTTTAATCATCAAAGAGATTTAGATGTTGTCAAATTGCTTTTCTGCACCTCATATGATGTAATTCTTGTATTTTATTCTGTTAATATGATGCATTATACTGATTGATTTCCTCATCTTGATCCATCTTTGCAGCCCCTGAGGTAATTTCATCAGGTGCATCATTCTTTTTTTTTTTTTTTTAATTAATTTATTATTATTATAATTTTAAGTTGTAGTGCATGCATAACGCAGGTTTGTTACATATGTATACTGTGCCTTGTTGGTGTGCTGCACCCATCAACTCGTCATTTACATCAGGTATAACTCCCAATGAAATCCCTCCCTACCCTCCCATGATAGGGTCCTGGTGTGTGATGTTCCCTTCCTGAGTCCAAGTGATCTCATTGTTCAGTTCCCACCTATGAGTGAGAACATGCGGTGTTTGGTTTTCTGTTCTGTGATAGTTTGCTAAGAATGATGGTTTCCAGCTGCATCCATGTCCCTACAAAGGACACAAACTCATCCTTTTTATTGCTGCATAGCATTCCATGGTGTATATGTGCCACATTTTCTTAATCCAATCTGTCACTGATGGACATTTGCTGATTCCAAGTCTTTGCTATTGTGAATAGTGCTGCAATAAACATACGTGTGCATGTGTCTTTAGAGCATATAATTTATAACTTTGGGTATATACCAGTAATGGGATGGCTGGGTCATATGGTACATCTAGTTCTAGATCCTTGAGGAATCGCCATACTGCTTCTTCCATAATGGTTGAACTAGTTTACAATCCCACCAACAGTGTAAAGTGTTCCTATTTCTCCACATCCTCTCCAGCACCGTTGTTTCTAACTTTTAATGATCGCCATTCTAACGGGTGTGTGATGGTATCTCATTGTGGTTTTGATTTGCATTTCTTGATGGTCAGTGATGATGAACATTTTTCATGTGTCTGTTGGCTGTAAGAATGTCTTTGAGAAATGTCTGTTCATATCCTTTGCCCACTTTTGATGGGGTTGTTTGGTTTTTTCTTGTAAATTTGTTGGAGTTCTTGTAGGTTCTGGATATTAGCCCTTTGTCAGGAAGAGTAGATTGCAAAATTTTCTCCCATTCTGTAGTTGCCTGTTCACTCTTGATGGTAGTTTCTTTTTGCTGTGCAGAAGCTCTTTTAGTTTAATGAGATCCCATTTGTCAATTTTGGCTTTTTGCTGCTGTTGCTTTTGGTGTTTTAGACATGAAGTCTTTTGCCCATGCCTATGTCCTGAATGGTACTACTCTAGGTTTTCCTCTAGGATTTTATGGTATTAGGGTCTAACATTTAAGTCTCTAATCCATCTTGAATTAATTTCGTATAAGGAGTAAGGGAAAGGATCCAGTTTCAGCTTTCTACTATGGCTAGCCAATTTTCCAGCACCATTTATTAAAAAGGGAATCCTTTTCCCATTTCTTTTTGTTTCTCTCTCAGGGTTTGTCAGATCAGGATGGCTGTAGATGTGTGGTATTATTTCTGAGGACTCTGTTCTGTTCCATTGGTCTATATCTCTGTTTTGGGTACCAGTACCATGCTGTTTTGGTTACTGTAGGCTTGTAGTATAGTTTGAAGTCAGGTGAAGCGTGATGCCTCCAGCTTTGTTCTTTGACTTTAGGACTGTCTTGGAGATGTGCGGGCTCTTTTTGGTTCCATATGAACTTTAAAGCAGTTTTTCCAATTCTGTGAAGAAGCCTATTGGCAGCTTGATGGGGATGGCATTGAATCTATAAATAACCTGGGCAGTATGGCCATTTTCACGATATTGATTCTTTTCCTATCCATGAGCATGGTATGTTCTTCCATTTGTTTAGAATTTTCCAAGAGGTCCTTAATTTCCACAGCCAATATCATACTGAATGGGCAAAAAACTGGAAAAAATTCCTTTGAAACTGGCATTAAGATAGGATGCCTCTCTCTCACCACTTCTATTCCAACATAGTGTTGGAAGTTCTGGCTAGGGCAATTAGGCAAGAGAAAGAAATCAGGGTATCTAGTTAGAAAAGAAGGAGTCAAATTGTCCCTGTTTGCAGATGACATGATTGTATATTTAGAAAACCCCATTGTCTCAGCCCCAAATCTCCTTAAGCTGATAAGCAACTTCAGCAAAGTCTCAGGATACAAAATTAATGTGCAAAAATCACAAGCATTCTTATACACCAGTAACGGACAAACAGAGAGCCAAATCAGGAATGAACTTCCATTCACAATTGCTTCAAAGAGAATAAAATACCTAGGAATCCAACTTACAAGGGAGGTAAAGGGTGCATCATTTTCTTTTGATGTTGTTAGATTTGGTTTGATGATTTTGTAGAGAATGAATGCATCTATATACATACTAGATTTGGTTTATAATTTTCTTTCTCGGGGATCTTTTTATCAGGGTAATACTAAGCTCATAAAATAAGTTGGCATGCATTTTTTTCTGTGTGTTTGAAAGACATTGTGAAGAATTTGAATTAATTATTTGTTAAATGTGTAGTAGGATTTAGTGTGAAACCACTGGGCCAGGGCTCCTATTAGGATAGGTTGTGTTTATTCATTCTAACTCTTAGGTATATTCAGATAGCTATTTCTTCTTCAGTCTCTTGTAGCTTGTGTTTTTTTTTTTTTGTTTTGTTTTGTTTTTTTTCCCAGAACCTGTCTATTTATCTGAGCTTTCCAATTTGTTGTTGTAAAATTGTTTCTATCATTCCTTTATAATGCTTTTATTTCTGTAAGGGCAATCGTAATATCCCCTCTTTCATTTCTAACTTTACAATTTTTTCTTGGTTATTCTAGTTACGGTTTATCAATTTTGCTGATCTTTTAAAAGAACAAGACTTTAATTTTATTGATTTTTTGCTACAACTTTTCTATTTTTAATTTCATTAATTTAGGTTTAGTTTGCTTTTCTTTTCTAGTGTCTTAAGGTAGATGACTAGATTAATAGTTTGAGATTTTTCCTCTTTCATAATCTAGTTATTGTGTCAATTTCCTTTTAAGTATACTTTAGCTGATTCCCAAATGTATTGATATTTGTGTCTTCCTTTTCATTCTTTTGAAAATATTTTTAAAATTCATTTTGATTTTTTTTATTTGACCAATTGTTTAAAAGTGTTTAAAAGTGTTTCACTTAATCTTCACATATGCGTAAGTTTCCAAAAACTTTCCTCTGCTACTGTTTTTATTTTGCTTTATTTTATTTTATTTTATTTTATTTTATTTTATTTTATTCCATTGTGGTCAGAGTACTATTTTTTTTAACGTATTGAAGTTTGTTTTATAGTCTAGTTTATGGGCTGGAGAATGATCTATGTACACTTGAGAAGAACATATATTCTGTCATTGTTAGCCTTGGTATTCTGTACTATTAGATTTAGTTGGTTTTCAGTTTTAAGTGTCCTATTTCCCTATTGATCTTTTGTCTTGTTGTTGTATCCATTATTGAGTAGATTATTTAAATCTCCAACTATTACTCTTGAATTGTCTATTTCTTCATTTGTATTAGTTTATGTTATGTATTCTGGTGTTCTCTTATTAGATGTTTACATGTCAATAATTGATATATCTTCTTTGTGGATTTACCCTTTGGTCATTGGGAAATGTTCGTATTTATTTCTCACAATATTTTTGTCTGTTTTAAAGTTAATTTGGACTGGGTATGGTGACTCACGTCTGTAATCCCAGCACTCTGGGACGCCAAAGTGGGCGGATCACGAGGCCACGAGACCGAGACCATCCTGGACAACGTGATGAAACCTCGTCCCTATTAAAAATACAAAAATTAGCTAGGCGCAGTCATGCGCTCCTGTAGTCCCAGCTCTCAGGGGGCTGAGGCAAAAGAATCACTTGAACCTGGGAAATGAAGGTTGCAGTGAGCTGAGATTGTGCCACTGCACTGCAGCCTGGCAACAGAGCAAGATTCTGTCCCCAAAAACAAAACAAAACAAAAAGTTTGTTTGTATGTTAATGTAGCCACTTCAGCTTTCTTGTGATTGCTGTTTACATAATATACATTTTTTTCCATCTATTTGCATCCCATGTATTTCTATCTTGAAACTAAAGTGTGCCTCCTGTATATACACATAGGCAAATCATGGTTTTTGGTTTTATTTTTTAGCTGAAGTTTTCTGCATTTTGTTGGATTTTTTTAATCCATTCACATTAAATATTAATATTGTTAATATAGTTGAGTTTCTGTTTGATATTTTATTTTATGAAAGATTAATGCCCTCTGTGGCACAACACCTTACAGGTACTCAGCACATATTCAGAGGTTCCTAAACCCTGTAGTTCAAGGATTTTTATGGAGGCTTCATTGTGTAGGCATGACAAGTAATTAACTCCATAGCCAGCTCCTCTCTCCCTTCCTGGAAGATGAAAAGTGGGGCTAAACATTTTAAGCTTCAAATCATAATTTGGTCTTTTTGGTTACCAATTCCCATCCAGGGGCCTACCAAGGTCACCTCATGAGAACAAAAGACATTCCTATTACTCAAGAAAATCCAAGTGATTAGAAGTTCTGTGTCAGGAACCAGGATCAAGACCAAATATTAGAGCAAAAGATTTTCTTAGCACCCCTATTCCCTCAGGTAATTGCAAGAATTTCAGGCCTTCTGTATCAGGACTATGTTTATTCTATCTCTATCTCTATCTCTATCTCTATCTCTATCTCTATCTCTATCTCTATCTATCTATATCTATCTATCTATCTATCTATCTATCTATCTATCTGTGTATGTAATATATATAATATATATGCAATATGCATTTAAATTTCTTCCATATCTTTTCATGGCTTGATAGACTTTTTTTTTGGAACTAAGATTTAGTTTCATGAATCAACCACAGTTTGTTTATCTATTTACCTATTGAAGGATATCTTGTTTACTTCCATGTTTTGACAGTTGTATAAATCTGCTAAAAAATTTCATCTGCAGGTTTTTGTGTGAACATAAGTTTTAAGCTTATTTAGACAAATACAAAAGAGCATGAATGCTGCATAATATGGTAAGTGTATGCTTAGCTTTGTAAGAAACTGCCAAATTACTTTGCAAAGTAGCTGTATATTTGCATTTCCACCAGCAATGAATAAGTTTCTGTTTCTTCATATCCTCACCAGCATTTTAGTAATTCTAATAAGCTTGTCATGTTGTCTTTTGGTTCTTTTAATGTGCAGTTCCCTAATGGCATATGATAGAGAGTATCTTTTCATATGTTTATTTGCCATCCATATATCATCTTTGATGAGGTATCTGTTCAAATATTTTGTATATTTTCCTCTTCCCAATAACATTTTTTAAGAATTGAAAGTTGGAAAAAATAGTATTTCTTCATGAGAAAGCTAAAAAATAATTACATTTTATTGTGACACAATCACCTGAAGATGAAAAGGTAAGCAATTTTGTTTTACATAAATATTTAAATCTTTACTTTCAATTTATTTAATATCTTTATCATTTTGTTTTTTACCATTTTCTTCAATTTTCTTTGATTTAATTGAAAATCAATGTGTTTATGATTTTAACTTAGGCTCAAACTATTTTAATTATACAATCTATTCTTTTAGTATGTTCAAATAAAAAGAGACTCACTCAAACAGGAACATCCCTGATCAACATCATTTTAACAGGTGACCTTTTCGTTCACATCAGATTTTATTTTAATAACAAATATCTTCCACAATGCTTTTACTAATATGCTTCCATCTAACATATAAGAATAGTTATGTCATAGGTAACTTAATCATCAACTACATTAATATTAATAAAAACACAAAACTAAGAACCACAATGGTGAAACACTCTAGCATAATGATTAAATGCATGGATTCTGGCACCAGACACTCTCTATTTCAATACTGAACATATTTCTTTAATGTTTGTAACTTTGAAAAAATTTCATATTGTCTCTGCACCGTAGCTTTTCAATCTCTAATATAAAGATGAGTGATAACATTTTAAAAATTAGTACAGAGGTAATATGGCTTAATATTGAAATTCTCAGGAACATATGAAATTCTACTATTTGTTAATTAAAGATAACCCTGTATGTCATACGCACTGTGATTTCTACTAGTAGAATTCCACAGTAGACTAGATTTTGAAATTAAATAATTTAAGCAGGAGTATTGCCAGAAATTTGCATTCCTGATGTGAAAACTATTCTAGAGGTATGTGCACTCCAAAATAAAAGGAAATGCTGCTGAAAATTCAAATTTTGAGTGTATAGCTTATGAGAAAATATATTTATGGCACTGAGAGAATTGATTTAAGTATTTTTGAGATTAAAATTATTTCTGACTGTGATTCTACTCCCCTTATGTGACAATAATGGCTTATCAAACAGAAAACATGGGCTCTTCCTCTGAATTCAAGACTTTTAGAGGAGTCTATTAAGCATTAATGCTTTTCATGGGACTTTCCTGGCATGTAAGAAACTCAAAAAGGTTCTGGAGCAGCAACAGCCAATTATACCTTTAAAAATTGCTCGACAGTTCTCCCATCATGGTCTCAGGGAAACCAAATATGCAGAACAAATAATCCACCCAATTAGAATTCATTATTGGAGAGTCTCAAGCAGCACTTCTGCTGAGTTGGCACAGAGCCACCTGCTCTAGTGCCTCATCATGATGTTGGAGGGTTTCTCACTAACTGTGATGTGGTCCTGTGAAAAGAGGAGGGAATAGTGTATCCTGCAGTGCTATATCATGAAGATTGCCAGTTACAATGAAGTTTGTAGAAAATCATAGTCTATTGTTTTATGGTGTTAACTGTATCATGAAACATTGAGCAATATAAGAGATAAGCACTTGAGAATATTCCAAACACTTTCTCCTTGAACTGACTGTGAGTGTAGGGCAAGTCATATTAAAGTTATCTATCCAACACCTGGTGAAATTTCAGTGTATACAGACAGAGTCAATGTACAAAGTCTATTTTAGCCAGTAATTTTCTTTGGAAGTACTAAAATGTCACTATTGCTTTTTATTCTTCTAGTCTAGAGGAGTTCACTCTTTTATTTTCCAAACACACACAATTGTGTGAAGTCTGCTCTTCTTTATGTGTCATATTCAGGGAGAAAAAGTTTTCTTCAAGGGGGTTTATTGTAATAAAATCTTTTAGATTTATTGTTACAAGATCCATTATGATGTGTTATCTGAATTCCATTTCAGTTTGAAGTTGTTCAGAATCTTACATATATTTTAAGCCTTTGCGGCCAGGGAAGTATTTTATTGTACATTCCCAGATAGATAATTTACCATTTAAGTAGTACTTTTATATAATGCAAGTCACTCTTACCCCACTTACTTACTTACCTTTCCCAATAGGTGTCATATTTTAAAATTATGTAATCCAGAGGAAATATATCTTCGTAACTTGGATTGTCTGCAGTAAGATTTGTCTTCCCTTTGAAATCTGTCAGTAGGATTACGTAATCAGAGTACACTAGTGATTGCTTTTCTGTATACCATTTTAAAAGGAACCATTTTTGCAACACTTAAGATCTTTTCTCCACAATTCTGAGGGATGGGGAAACAAAAAGCAAAATCAAAAAACATGGGATTCAAAAGATACAACTTACTAGCATCAGCAGAACAAACCAAGATGGATCCTTTTCTTTCTGTGGACACATGCTGACAGTCAGATTCAGAACACTACGAAATTATAGTAGGTAACATTTATCATATGGGAAATACATTCATATTCCAGAAATTATTTTTGATATGATCTTAAAATTATTAAGTATTTGAACTTATTTTTTATTTCTATATTATTATGAGATCTGAATTATCCAATCTTAATGGTGATTTCCAAGCACAGTAAAATAAATGTACTTAGAAAAACATTACAATCTAGATTAAGAATGAACTGACTCTTCAGAGAATCAGTGACCTTTTAGACTGAAAATATTTAATTATTGCAGTTCTTACATAAGGAATGTAACTAAAAGTAATTTAATTGTGTAAAAAATGCTTATCAAAAATATAATCAAATGTCTACCTATTTGCTGTCATCTGTAGTGAGAGGAATATTCAAATATCTGAAGTAGATCCACAAAATACACATGGGAAACACGATTACGATTTAAAAAAGCATGTCTAAATAACATTTTAATTGTAATTAATTTTTATGTATATGTATCTATTTTTCTTAATCAAAGTGAAATTATATTGCAAAAACAGATTACTAAAACTTGTATTATATTACAGAGGAGTTTATAAAAACATATAATTTCATAAATATTAAGCAAACACATATTCTTCTACATTCTAAATGTTTCATAAATTTACTTTTCATTTAGGTATTGAATCCAACAGGAATTTCCTTGTGTTTAAGGTTTGAGGTAGGAGTCAAATTTCATTGTTTCCATATGGAAATCTGATATTTCCAGTAAATTTTATAGAAATGACCAAGATATGATTATTGCTATCCTGTACCATCTCTGCCATACCTGAAGTGTCCAGATATGTGTAGGTTTATTTGGGGAGGTATTCTTTGACATCCTGCATTTTCATAGTTTGCATCAGTTTATCAATTTCTACTCAAATCCTCAGGATTTTAACTGAGACTGAAGTGAAACTATAAATCAATTGCAAGAAAAATGCACATTTATATTATTGTGTTTACTAACCCATGATGTAAAATGTCTTTTTTGCAGGGTTTTTTTTTTTTTCTATATTTCTATTCTCTGGAATAATTTAAGTATTGCATATACATTATTTTATTTGAAATTTAATTTTTTAAATCACAAAACATAAATGTTTATTTAATTCAGTTTACATATATTCCATTTTACACTTTGTAAACTCAATGAAGTTTTAAGACTACCATACATATAAACCATATGTGATCATGTTGTGTGTGTGTATATATATCACATACAATCTTATATTGTATATGGTATACATACAATCACATATATATACACATATATACTCATGTATATATACTCGTATATACATATATGAGGAAAGACTGTGTAATGTTCCATTTCCTTCTGGTTTACTAATCTCACTACCATTCATTTAAATGTAATCTATGCCTCCACCCTCACTTTATCCTTGAAAGTAAGATTTTCTCTTTTGCTTTTCTGCAGTGAAGTTTCTCTTTTTGGTGCAGATTTTAAAATATTTATTATATTTGAATTTATTGGATTCCTAAACCTATGAATTGATAGGTTTTTCTAATTATGAAAAAAAAAAGATGTGTCTTCAATGTTCATAGACTGGATTTGCGCTAACTCCTGTTTTTCTCCTGAGACCAGTTATGTTTTAGATACTTTCAATGTTTTTTATGTTATTACTCTCTTTCAAATTTCCTTTTATCTTAATCTATACATATTTCATTCTGGATAATTTCTGATCTATCTTCTGGTAAACTAATTCTATCTTCTGAGTTTCAAAATATGTCCAGTGGGTTTTTAATTTTAGATATTGCATTTCTTACTTTCTAGAAGAGTCACTTTTAGGTTTCTTTTTATGAAAACTATGTTCTCACTTATTTCTTTCCTTTAACATGGCAAACATGTTTTAATAAGCAGATTTCATTAATTATCTTTCAAATATAATCTACTTATTGTTTGGGGAATAGATTGATAGTAATAAGTTGAAATTTCAAAGATAATTCAACAAATTCTAGTATAGATACACTTCTAATTTTGGCAGTATGGTTGACAAAATACTCTAAAAAACTTTCTGCTAATTATGAATATATTACCATAAGGAAAAAAAATACTTTTTAAATAATTGATTCTCTGTTGAGAAAATGAGAACACTTCAATAATAAAAACAAAAATAATAAAACAGTTAAAAATTAAAACAAGAAGCATAACTGTCAGGTCATGCACTATTTTAATTGTACCAGCTTTAACCTAAATAAACATAGAAATATAATTTATCATACTAACTATTCAAAGGAATAATATATAAAATCATCTTTACACATGTAGAAAACCACTGACTCAATTTTTTAAAGGTCCTTAGCAAACTAGAAATAAAAGAAATTCCTTAACCTGATAAAAAATATATTTTTTTTAATTTTAACATTTATAATATGTCACAAACAAAATCTGTTTGTGTTTATGGACAGTGTTAGAATGCCTACTGACAAGGTGTTTACTCAGTTTTCATGGAAAGCCCTAGAAAATAAAATAAAACAAGATTTTAAATGTGAGATTTTGGAAATGAAGGGGCAAATCTGTCATTCCTTAAAGATGGTGTGACTATCTACATAGTAAAAGCCAAAGTAATCTATTGAAAAAAATATTAAAGTTTAGAGAAAAATTATCAAGAGCAATGGGATAAAAGGTGAATAAAAATAAATTTGCAAAAATTACATTTAAAAGATAAAATTATAGTTTTTAAAATTGAATTAATCTCCTAAAAATGTACAGTTCCTTGATGAATCAAAAATATAATAACTTATTGATAGACATTTCAAAAAAATTAAATAGAAGAATAGGCCAAATTAAAATAGAGAATCAATAATTAAAATTTTTAATTCATCCATTATCCACAGCTTTATTGCTATGCCAATCACATTTTTCATTTTTTGTACAAATTGACAAGATGATTCTAAATATTTGTGGAAGTACAAAGGGCCAAAGATTTTGAAGTCTCTCCCCAGGAGAAATATTGATATTGGAATGAACTGCTTTACGAGACCAAGAACTATTATAAAGCTAGTGCAATTGGTATCGCAAAAAAACTGTAATTAAGACAGTTCATTTGAGAGAGAACTCATTATATTAACTAATAAAACCATTCAGAAAGGACAGTAAAGGTCTCATGAACATATAACAATTCAATACCTGAACATAGAAAAACAAGTCAGATTGGGAAGTGTGCATTGTTTAACAAATAGTGTTAAGCTCACTGGAGTGAAATGAACCACATCTCTATTGCACTATATTCAAAAGAAAGTTCATACTTAGTACGGAAAACAAAGCTTGAAAAGTGTTATAAAACAGTACTGGAGATAATATTAGTAAAATAAAAGATAAGAATGGAATGTTTTTGTTTGTTTGTTTGTTTTTTAGACCAAGTCTCGCTCTTGTCCTCCAGGCTGGAATGCAATGGCCCGATCTTGGCTCACTGCAACCTCTGCTTCCCGGGTTCAAGGGAATTCTCCCACCAACCCTCCCCCAGTAGCTGAGATTACAGGCGTCTGCCACCACGCCTGCCTAATTTTTGTATTTTTAGTAGAGACGGGGCTTCACCATGTTGTCTAGGCTGGTTTCAACTCCTGACCTCAGGTGATCCACCCACCTCGTCTCCCAAAGTGCTGGGATTACAGGCATGAGCCAATGTGCCCGGCCAAGAATGATTTATTTTTTAAAGCCTGAGTGTACTATTCTCCAAAAGAAAAGAGATACATGTATCTACATTGAAATTAGATAGCTATTTATCAAAGGACACCATAAAGAAAAAAAAAAAAAAAAAAAAAAAAAGGAGAGAAACTATCAACCGAAAAAGATACTTGCAAAATATATAACTGAAAAATGACAATTTTATCAAAATATATAATAATGCATACAAGTAAATGAGATAGTCACAAAAACACAGTAGAGATATGGTGAAAAGATATGAACAGAAATCTCAGAAAAGAGTAATATAAATGGCAATTATTTACATGGGAAGATGCTTATTACTAGTAATTTATAAAGTAATTATTAAGATTCCAATAAACTAATACTTTATAACAAAAGAGCAGCAGAAGATTAGAAATTTGACAGTAATTTATCTTTGCCCCTCAAGGAAGGAATAGGTTTGATGTAATCAACTTGGCATTCAGTAGGTCTTCTTGGGGAACTGAGTCATTTTGATGGCATTTGCTGCAGGCAGGCTGGAAAATTCCACATTGGCAAAAATTCGACCAGCTTTGGTGAGACAGAGTTCATGCTCTGTGTGCATTCTGTGTCTGTAAATTAATAAATGCTAGACAGCCATGAGAGATGCTGTGATTTTCCATTGTGGGAGCAGACATCAGTCTTCGGATAGCCGGCCTCAAACATTGTGTCAGTAATATCCTGTCAGTTATGAATCTTTATCCGATGAATTCTGTAAAGTATTGGCCATCGTTACACATTCTTTTGAGTCAAGCCACTCTGATGGCTACTTCAGTTTTTTGACAATTTCAGTAATTACATCCATTTAGCCTCTTATGGTTAAGGCCACTGGTCTGCCATTCTGAAAACCATTATCCTCACTGATATTTCAGAGCCAATTTCCATTCTAGCATTTCCTACAAAACAACCACTGTAGGGCTTCTCTATTATCTTAATGAGGATTGGATAACAAAGCCAAGTGGTAACTTTCAGTACAAAATAAATTCTTTCTAACATTAATACCTCCCTGAGCCTTTGATCCCTTCCTTAATACTATTTCAAGAAAGTTCTAGCATCTTCTCCTTTTACTAAATGCTGTCCTCACGGCCAAACATCAAAGAACCACTCCACCATAAATAACTTTCAGCCTCAGATGTTCTTGCTAGAATATTGAATGCTGACTCATTGATCATTTTCCCCTGTCAAGAAGTTCTCCCTTCTCTAGCCTTCTATTCTGCACTCTTCTGTCTAATCAGACAGTCTTAAGATTATAAGATCCATTCTCAAAAGTGCTTCCTATATTCCTACTGGTATGCGTTATGCACAATTCACAATTCAGTTAGTATCTAGGACTTTCTTCTTTGAGCAGAGACTCTGCATCCCTGCTTGGTCTCTTCTCAGCCCTGAATGTGTTTATAAGCTTGAGTCATGACAGGGCATCATCTTTAAAAGGACAAGTAAAATTCTGTGAGACACTTACCTCTGGTAAGAACCTCGCAGGAACTCAAGTCAAGGCACACTGCTCTCGTCTGTTAGGTTGGTGCAAACGTAATTGCGGTTTTCGCCATTAAAAGTAATATTGGGGCCGCGAGTGGTGGTTCATGCCTGTAATCCCAGCACTTTGGGAGGCCGAGGCAGGCGGATCACCTGAGGTTAGGCGTTCAAGACCAGCCTGGTCAACAAGGGGAAAACTCCGTCTCCACTAAAAATACACACAAAAAATTAGTGAGGTGTGGTGGCGCATGCCTGTATTCCCAGTTACTGGGGAGGCTGAGGCAAGAGAATCGCTTGAACTCGGGAGAGAGAGGTTGCAGTGAGCCGAGATCACGCCCCTGCACTACAGACTTGGAGGCAGAGTGAGACTCCATCTCAAAAAAAAAAAAAAAAAGAGTGGGACTACTTCTGCCAGAGGAAGGTTCAAAGGAAACTTGTGTTTTAAGATTCCCAGTGAAATCTTTCAATGTTTCCTTGCCCAAATTTTGTCAATTTTATCCATCTGAAATGTCTTAAATATCAACTGCCATTGTCATTTTTCCTCCATTTTTTTATTTCATACTGTTGGTCTATTTATGATTTATAATACATTTTAGTGTATTTTCAGTTATACCTTCCAATTCCTATCTTTTGTGTTGTGTCTATACTACTCCTTAGCTCTTCACTTAGAGAGTTTTTCTTTAAATTATTATATTATTTAAATTTCAGTTACTGTATTTTAAAAAACTTAACCATAGTAACAAATGTACAGAACTAAACATTTGAGGTTTGACTTTCTTTCTGTGACAAAAGATAGAACTGTAAACTTTCCCAATCCCAAACATTATCCTATTATCAGGATAAAAATTTTGTTTTTATTTGCTAAGTAGTTTATATAGCTAGTTTCTCTTTTAGTTGCTAATGATTAGTTCTGTTACATTGCAATCCCCTTACTTTCTATACCACCTAACTCCAAATACTAAATTTTAATTAAATTAATAAGATGTTAAGATCAAAATGAGTTATAAAAGTATTATTCATTACTAGGATTACTTTATCACACATTATTTTACTATTTATAGTTAATGCTTATTTTTTATTTGCATAAGTGTTAAAGTTATGGTTCTTTTATTTCCAGTTATTCCAAAAATCTAATACGGTGTTTCAACGTGGGGTCTCTAGACCAACAAGCAGCATCAGCATAGCCTTAGAATTTGTTTAACGTATCAAATTATCTGACCCTCACTAAAATTTACTGGGTCATTGATATGCGGTGAATTTTTCTTTACGCCCACATTTAAATGTTGAAATATTAACTGCCAAAAGTAATGATATTAGGAGGTAGGATCTACAGGAGGTAATTTGGTAATTTGGTAATGCCTCATAAATGGCACCAGTGCCTCTATAAAAGGGACCCTCGTTAACAGTAGGCAACCTGCAACAGGGCAGAACCTAACAGTGCTAGCACAATGATCTCAGACTGTCAGCCTCCAGAACTGTGAGGAATGCATTTCTATTTTGTGTAAGATACCTAATTTATGATATTTTGTTATAACTGCCAGAGCTGATTAAGATAGTCAGAAATGGAATGGGGCCTACATTCCATTTTACATTCTTAAAAAACCCTCTAGGGGAATTTTTTCATGTTCATTGTTCCTAATATATTCCTCAAAGCTCAAATTGATCAGAAATGTTTCACGTTTCTCCCCTTCACCCCTGGAGATCTAAATAACACACTATCCTTATTTCTGCTGCTATGTGAGCTGATTTTTAAAAATAAGTGCACACAAGATATTCAAATACTTTTCTGTGCTATCATCCTTAATTCTTACTGGGCCTGTTGACTCCCAGATCCCATGACTTCCAATCCCTTCTTGTTTGTGGTTAATTTTTTGTTTTACTAAATTATATATTCTGAAAATTACCTAAATACATATTGAGTTAATACATGGGAATAATTTTATTACATTTGTTTTTTTGTTGTTGTTTTTAGAAGTATAGTATTCTTGGTTGAAAAACCAACTCACCTAGAAATTTGTAGTACTGTTGCATTGTTTTCTAGAATATGTTGACCTTATAAAAGTCAGAAAAGATCTTTATTTCAATCATTTATTTGTATGCCTGGAAATTGTTTAATGTCCTTCATTTTACCCTGATGTTATATGTAATATCATTGTCAGAGGTGTTTGAACCAGAGCAACTCCATCTTGAATAGGGACTGGGTAAAATAAGGCTGAGACTTGCTGGCTGCGTTCCCAATAGGTGAGGCATTCTTAGTAACATGATGAGACAGGAGGTCAGCACAAGATACAGGTCACAAAGACCTTGCTGATAAAACAGTTTGCAGGAAAGAAGCCAGTCAAAACCCACCAAAACCAAGATGGAGGTGAAAGTGACTACTAGTTGCCCTGTTGCTCATTACCCACTATCTATAATGCGCGTTAGCATGCTAAAAGACACTCCCGCCAGCACCATGACTGTTTACAAATGTCATGGCAATATCAGGAAGTCATTTTATATGTCTAAAAAAAGGGAGGAACTCTCAGTTCCGGAAATTGTCCACCACTTTCCTGGGAAACTCATGAATAATCCAACTTTTATTTAGCATATAATCAAGAAATAACTATAAGTATAATCAGTGGAGCAGCCCATACTGCTGCTCTGACTATGGAGTAGCTGTTCTTTATTCCTTTGCTTTCTTAATAAACTTGCTTTCAATTCTCTATGGATTCACCCTGAATTATTTATTGTGTGATACCCAAGAACCCTCTCTTGGGGTCTGAATCAGGACTCCTTGCTGGTAATATTATGATCATGTTACAAGTCAGATCATGTGACCTGTAACAGATTTTTGTTTGTTTCTTGTTCTGTCCATTTTCTTGTCTCAAAAATCCTGTTTATTCTTTTCACTGAAACTAATAATTTACACAGAAATAATATTTTATAATTGCTTATTTTTTTTAGATTTGAAAAGATAATATTTCTATTTTTTGTAAGAATAAGAAGTTAAAGTCTCTTTAACCATTTTAACAGAGTACAGGTTAAATAAATGACATAAAATTTCATTGTATAATAAGAATTTGAGTAAGAGATAATTTATATGATTTCCTAAGGATATGGAAAGAGAGAATTCAGATAGACTAATCACCATCTTTTCCAATTGCCACAGTGTTGTCATAATTTCTATTGATATTATTGTTGAAAGTAAATGAAATAGAGAATTCCTAAAGATCTACACTTGGCTCCCAAATTTGACATTTTCTGTTAGAACACTTCTTTAAGACTTCTATGGAAAAAAAAACCGAAATAATCAGAGCATTATTTCTCTCCCGTATTAGTTAATCAAACTCTATTGGATGCTATTACTTGAGACCAAAAAGTGAAAATCTTCAAAAAATTATTTAAAGTTATTGTAACTAGTATAATGTATATTGTTCTGTATATAAATAGTATGTGAATACATTTAAATACATTATAGCAACATTTACACCAATAAAATATTTTGTTTCAAAAGTTTAATTCATATCTGATATCTTCCAACATATATAATTGAATGCGTGTTTCAGAAATAATATAGTCTGTCAAAAAGTTTATCCCTTTGTTAGACTTATGAATAGATTCAGTTCTATGCTCTGTATAAGAACTCAATAAGTAGAATACTTAATCTTATTAGAAGGAATTTCAAGATAATTACTAAACACTTAGAAATACATAGAAATCTAAAAAAACTACTGGGTCACCTGCCAGTTTCAACATACATAAATACATGAGTATTGCTTTTCTTGAGATCAAAGACATCTTTATGTTCATAGAGTGGTGTGATAAAGTGAAAAAACCTGACAGGTGACAACTTAACTAAGCAAAATATATTGAGAAGAAGAAACATTTCAAAAAGAACTTTTAAAGAATACATAGTTAAGCAGAGAAGCTTTAAATAGATGAAACATTTCGTTATAAACTGATTCACATTACTGACTCTTTACCCTCCACTTCAATTCTTTAAATTTCTTGTACTCTGATTATACTCAGATTAAGAAACTGTACTATTATTATCTTTTCCTTATTATTATTTGACATTCTTCCTTTTTGTTCAAGAGACAGGGTCTTGCTTTGTCACCCAGGCTGAAGTGCAATGGCATGATCATAGCTCACTGCAGTCTTCTACTCAGGGATCAAGGAATCCTCCCACCGCAGCCTCTCATGTAGTGAGGCCTACGGGCAGGCACACCACCATGCCCAGCTGTTCAAAAAAAAAAAAAAATTTGTAGGGATAGGGTCTTGCTATGTTGCCCAGCCTGGTTTGGAACTCCTAACTTTATGCAGTCCTTCATTATTGGCCTCTCAAATCTCTGGGATTACAGGCATGAGCCACCACATCCAGCCTTTTTGACATTCTTAAAAAAATTTAAGGATTAAATTTTCTAACTAAAATTTATTAATTGATTAATAATAGAAATATTTTCCATGTCCAGTTTATCAAGTGTTGTTTTTTCCTCTTTATTACTTCCTTTTAGATTTTTCTCATTACCTTATAATCTCAATTTATAATCATATAATTTACCTGTTACTCATATTCTTATTATACAATGGAATTTTAACAGCATCCTGTACTCTGTTAAAGTGGATAAAGATACTTTAACTTCTTAATAAAATAGATAATATATCTTTATGTGCCAAATACAGGGCACGTTACCATATTATGGAAAAAGTACTTTTTTTCCAAATAAATAAATGTATGTAAAATAATGATTATGAAACCAATCACTTTTTCATTTTTGTTTCTTCCAAAATAATATAAAATTATACATGATACATATAAATCATACATATATGTTTATATACATGCATGCATACATATACAAATAGTGCTTACTGCTGTCTTACAAGCAGTCTTAAAATCCAGTGACTTAAATGATAATGGTTGAGTATGCCCCATCATTTTGTGAATTGGCTGCATGATGCTCTGGTGATCTAGCCTGTGCTCATTCCTATGGCTGTGGCCAGTTTGCTGGTTAGCTGGAGCTAGATGCCTGAGATGCTTTTACTCATGTGTTTGCAATCTCGTCGGGGGGAATGACTGGGCCTTATTCTTCATGTGGCTCTTCATTGTGTGCTTCATAATAGCATAATTGCCTCAGATTGCCAAAAGAACAAGAGTTAAAAAGTGGAACCTTCTTTTGACACTCAGACTCAGAAATCACTCACCATTATTTCACTTCGTTTTACTGACTACTGTTATTCACAGGGACAGTTCAGATTCAAGGGAAGTAGATCTACCAAATGATGGAAGAATCAAAAAAGAATTTGTGACCTTTAAATCCACCACAATTCTAACTTCCATTATTTATATCATCTTTTGTAAATTTGTAATCAAAGTAAATATAATCAAAGATTTGTTTATATTTGTTTATTTTAATATAACATACCTATAATAAGTTCATACTGTGATATCAAAAATTAATGTTTAGAATTTGTTTATATCAAATATGATTTGTAGATATACTTATTAAAGATGACACAATTTAATATTAGATCAATTTTTGAAGAGAATCATGAACTATCGTTAAACCATGAATTATTTTGCTAACCTCACAAACATCATATGGGCAGAGATAATGGGTTTCTATTTGGTGAATTGTGACTAAAAATGTACAGTGTAGGCACTCTGGTAATCTATTTGTAATCAAAACAAAGAGCAAGATCTAATTTCTAAAAGGATAATTAAAATGTAAATTACTAAATAGTGGGAGCTTCTTTAATTATCTGTCCTTCTTTTAAATATCACATACACTGCTTAGCTAGCAAAGACAAAATTAGCACTGATTTATATATATATAGAGAGAGAGACATACATACACACACACACACACACAAATATATATATATGGAGAGAGAGAGAGGATAATGCATGGGAAAAAGATAATGACCTTTATCATAAACCTAGTAAAATTAATACCAATAAATGCAGACTTTAAAAATTGAATGTTAAAAAAATAGGCTAATAACAAACCATATGTGTTTATTTTGTGAATAAGCAACCAGAATTATTATCATTATTATTATTATTATTATTATTATTATTATTATTATTTTTGAGACGGAGTCTCGCTCTGTTGCCCGGGCTGGAGTGCAGTGGCCGGCTCTCAGCTCACTGCAAGCTCTGCCTACCGGGTTCATGCCATTCTCCTCCCTCAGCTCTTCCCGAGTAGCTGGGACTACAGGTGCCTGCCACCTCGCCCAGCTAGTTTTTTGTATTTTTAATAGAGACGGGTTTCACCGTGTTAGCCAGGATGGTCTCGATCTCCTGACCTCGTGATCCACCCGCCTGGGCCTCCCAGAGTGCTGGGATTATAGGCTTGAGCCACCGCGCCCGGCCACAACCAAAATTATTTATTAGATGTAAGTAAAGTTAATATTATATTGTTATTTATGCATTGTTTTTATTTTTAATTTGTAAATGTTTGGCAAAAAGACAATTATACTCTATGAAGAAGATGACATAATAATATGATTATTGAAATAAATCAAAATAAATATTTAAGTAAATGGTAATTGACATCTGTACCATACAGGAGTTTTTTAGTGTCATAACTTAAAAATACACAGATTTCACCACTTAAAAAACAAAAGGAGAAAAGATTTTCATTGCTACTTTAACAAATCATAATATATGTAAACAAATATTTATACATTCAGTTAATATTTTGGGGTACTTAAATGTGGTAGGTATTGTTTTAAAACACTGAGGAAAGGGAGAGAGAGAAAGAGGCATGCGCTGTGTTTATATGGTTGGAAAGCTAAATATAACATGCAATTTGGCACATGAGTTGAAAAATGTCTATATATGCACAAGCACAACACAAACACAGTCCGTATTAGGTCTTTGTTCTATGCAGACTCACCTTCTGTATCTAATAACCAAAACCCTGTTATTTTCCAGCAGTTCTTGGCATTATACCAATTTGACAATTGAGGCAGAATCAAAGAAAGTACTAATGCTCGAAAATATACAAACTACAGATGACGGCAGTGCCTTATTTTAAAGTATGTAGCTAAGTGAGCCTTTGCTGCCACTTGCTGACATTGGAATTTAACTAAAGTGTTTTGTTAAAAACATTTATGGAATTAAAAGAGTATCTTTCTTTTTAGGGACGGATATAAATTAAACTCAATTTTACTGGTCAAGGACTATAACAAGGCCATTTTAATAAAGGCATACCTAATCTTATCACCATCATTTAGTTACTACTGGAGATCACACCAATTAATCCATAGATAAGGAAACAGCATTAGACATTCATAAAGAGGGCTGCAAAGCAAATCAACTTAAATGTTAAAGCAGAATAATAGAAAGTTACAACCTTTAGCCTTGGTTTTTCTCAAAATTGGCACCTATTGTTGCTTCGTGGGCCTAGAATTTTTGCATTTAACCTTGCAAGGATTGAGTACAGACATTTTAATGGAAACCTTTACAACTTATATTCTATATTTTTATTTGGCAGAAATTTATTGAGTGCCTGCTATGTGCAAGACACTATATTAGAGTTGATATTAGTCTATTTTCATAATGCTATAAACAACTGCATGAGACTGGGTAATTTATAAAGAAAAAGAGGCTTAATTGACTATAGTTCCACCTGGCTTGAAGATCTCAGGAAACTTATAATCATGGTGAAAGTTGGAAGCAGGCACCTTCTTCAGAAGGTGGTAGGAGAGACAAAACAAAGAAAGAACTTCCAAACACTTATAATAATACTATCATATCTTATGATAATTAATTCACTATCATGAGAACAGCATAGGTGAGACCCTCCATGATTTAATCACCTTCCTCCCCTCAAGCCTAAACGGTGTTTAGAACCGATCTGGATGTGTGCTGTGCCCACCTCACCTTCCCCTGTTACCTCCAACAGGCAAGGGCTAACTTCTCAATCTCTCATTGTGATAAGAACACAAATTATGCATACACTCCTTAACACATTTTTACATGTGCACACAGTAGAGTTAACTATATGCCATAGGCACAATGTTGTACAAGTAGCTTTTTTTTTTTTTTTTTTTTTTTTTTTTTTGAGAAGGAGTTCACACCATTCTCCTGCCTCAGCCTCCCATATCTGCACACAGGCTTCACCACTTCAGCTAATTTTTGTATTTTTAGTAGAGACGGGTTTCACTGTGTTAGGGGCCAGATGGTTTCCTGATCTCCTGACCTCGTGGGATCCTGGCCTCACTGGCCTCCCAAAGTGCTGGGATTACAGGCTGGAGCCACCGCTACCTGGCCACAAGTAGCTTTTTACTTTATGGATCTCTTTCAGCCTAAAACAATCTGCTTAGAATGAAAAATCCTAGTAGACCACTTCAACTAAAATAAGGGAGACAAGGGCTTCATAAATAAAAAATGAAGAAAAGAAAAGAAAGACAGGAAAGAAAAGAGAGAGAGAGGGAAGGGAAGGAAGAAGGAAGGAAGGAAGGAAGGAAGGGAAGAGAGAGAGGGAGGGAGGGAGGAGGGAGGGAGGAAGGAAGGAAGGGAAGGGAAAATCTGTTCTCCATTTGGACTATTGACTAGTAGGTGCCTCTCAGACCTATACATAGATATGTCACCGTCAGATCGAGAGCTGAGATATCAAAATGACCAATGGTAACAAAGAGATCCTGCCAAATTACGATACAGAGATAACAAGAATAATAAACTAGCAGAGGTAGTAGAGTTAACAAGGAAATTTTAGAGGTATTGAGCAAGCAGCATAGAAAATATTTAAAAATAATAGGCTTTATGGATTTAACAATATAAATATTTTGTTCCCTAAGAAACTAAACTATACATTTATGAGTACGGACTACACATAATATCATTATTACATTGTTTACTGAGCAATATAAAGTATTGGTTCTCATCTAATAATGTTCAAATAATTTTTTAATCTTTAGAAATACTTCTTTCTTTGCTACTTTCCTACTTTTCATCTTTCCTTCATCCTTTCAAATATATTGTCATCAATGAAAACACTTCTGGCAGCAAGGAAAGATCATAGACTTGAATAAATATGTCCAAATTATTGTATTACTAGTACATGTTCAAAGAAATAATGAAACATTTTTACTACCCTATTTGCATATTGTTTAAATGACCATAAGTTTCATGCAGTTCCTGAGAGCTAGGTTCACTGGAGTCACTTTCTAGTGTCTCCGAAAGAAAAATAAGGCGAGGATTTAAAATGTCCGCAAATTTGAGCATTGAATATTTAATTGATGACTACATTTGTGAACAGTGCACTTAGCCTGTTGACCAGCAGTTAATAAAAATATATAGTAATAATTGGAATAGAAATAAATACATAAATGGGAGCAAAATCAGCTAGTAGCTATGGGGATGAGAGATTGTAAGACTGTATGTGCACAAATTCAGTTTTAAGAAATGATTTTAAATTTCATTAAGAATAGGATTTGAAGGCAGGGCCTGGTGGCTCATGCCTGTAATCCCAGCACTTGGGGAGGTGAGGCGGTCGGATCACGAGGTCAGGAGCTCGAAACCATCTTGGCTAATACGGTGTAACCCTGTCTCTATAAAAACAGAAAAAAATTAGCCGGGCGTGGTGGCCGGCGCCTGTAGTCCCAGCTACTCAGGAGGCTGAGGAAGGAGAATGGCATGAACCTGGGAGGCGGAGCTTGCAGTGAGCCGAGATCGCACCACTGCACTCCAGCCTGGGCGACAGAGTGAGACTCCGTCTCAGAAAAAAAAATAAAATAAAATAAAATAAAAAATAGGATTTGAGTTCTGGAATAACTGCTCTCTGAGATATTCAAACAGTTTTGGTAACATGCGTAAGCCTCTTCAAAGACTTCATCTGTAAATGGGCCACAACTGAAGCTAAGGCATAGAAGTTTTAAATAATTAAATAGAATATGATAAAATGTACAGAGGCAGAGCTAAATGCCTGGCATATAATATACAATGAAAGTTAGATATTACTATTATTAGTTGAAGGGACCTTGTATTAGTCCATTTTCACACTGCTGATAAAGACATACCTCGAGACTGGAAATTCGCGCAGCAGAGGGTTTATTCTCAATTTACAGTTCCACATGGCTGGGGAAGCCTTACAATCATGGCAGAAGCCAAGGAAGAACAAGTCGTGTCTTACATGGGTGGTAGCAAGCAAAGACAGAATGAGGAAGACGCAAAAGTGAAAACACCTGATAAAAACTTCAGATCTCGTGAGCCTTACTCACTACCACGAGAACAGTATGGGGGGAACCGCCCCTATGATTCTATTGTCTCCCACCAGTTCCCCCCGACAACACATGAGAATTATGGAAGTACCATTCAAGATAAGATTTGGGTGGGGAAAAAAAGAGCCAAATCACATCATTCCACCTCTGGCCCCTGCCAAATCTCTTGTTCTCACATTTCAAAATGAATCATGCCTTCCCAAAAGACCACCGAAGTCTTAAGTCATTTCAGCATTAATTCAGTAGTCCACAGTCCAAAGTCTCCCCATCTGAGACAAGGTAAGCCCCTTTGGCCTATGAGCCTGGAAAATCAAAAGGAAGCTATTTATTTCCTAGATACAATAGGGCTACAGACATTGGGTAAATACAATTGTTCCAAATGAGATAAATTGGCCAAAATAAAGAGGTTATGGGGCCCATGCAAGTCTGAAATCCAGTGAGGCAGTTAAATCTTAAAGTTACAAAATCATCTCCTTTGGCTCCATATCTCATACCCAGGTTGTGCTGATACAAAAGGTGGGTTCCTATGGTCTTGAGCAGCTCTGTCCCTATGGCTTTGCAGACTACAGCCGCCCTCCTGGCTGCTTTCATGGGCTGGTGTTGTATCTGTGGCTTTTCCAGGTGCATGGTGCAAGCTGTTGATTGATCTATCATTCCCAGGTCTGGAGGACAGTGGCCTTTCTCAATCACTTCCACTAGGCGGCGCCCCAGTAGGGACTCTCTGTGGCATCTCCAGCCCCATATTTCCCTTCTGCATTGCCCTAGCAGAGGTTTTCCATGAGAGCACCGCCAATGCAGCAAACTTCTGGAATTTAAGCAGGGGTTCCCAAACCTCAATTCTTGATTTCTGTGCACCCACAGGCTCAACACCACATGGAAACTGCCAAAGCTTGGGGCTTGCACTCCACTGGAAGCCACAGCCAGTTTCCATGTTGGCCCCCTTTCAGCCAGCGGCCGGAGAGGCTGGGACAGGGCACCACCTCAGGCTGCACACAGCTAGGAACCCTGGGCCAGGTCCACATAAAGTTCATCTTTTTCCTCTTAGGGCTTCCAGGCTCCCTGATGAGAGGGGCTGCAATTGCACTCTGGACATACTCTGAGACATTTCCCCATTGTCTGGGGATTTTCACACATTTGCCCTTGTTACTTATGCAATTTTTTTCACCCAGCCTGAATTTCTCCCTCAGAAAATGGGATTTTTTTTCCATCGCGTTGTAAAACTGCAAATTTTTCAAACTTTTATTCTGTGTTTCCCTTTTAAAACTGAATGCTTGCCACAGCACTCAAGTCACCTCTTGAATGCTTTGCTGCTTAGAAATTTCTTCCACCAGATTCCCTAAATCATCTCTCTCAAGTTCAAAGTTCCACAAAAATGCTGCCAGTCTCTTTGCTAAAACATAACAAGAGTCACTTTTGCTCCAGTTTCCAACAAGTTCCTCATCTCCATCTGAGATCACCTCAGCCTGGACCTTATTGTCCATATTGCTATCAGCATTTTGGGCAAAGAGATTCAACAAGTCTCTAGGAAGTTCCAAACTTTCCTACATTTTCTCATCTTCTTCTGAACCCTCCAAACTGTTTCAACCTCTGCCTGTTACCCAGTTCCATAGTCACTTCCACATTTTCATGTATCTTTTCAGCAGCACCCCACCCTACTAGTACCACTTTTCTGTATTAGTCTAATTTCATGCTGCTGATAAAGACACACCTGAGACTGGGAAATTTACAAAAGAAAGAGGTTTAATTTGTCTTACAGAAGCTTCACAATCATGGTGGAAGCCAAGGAAGAACAAATCACATCCTACATGGATGGCTGCAGGCTAAGAGACAATGAAGGAAAACGCAAAAGTGGAAACCCCTGAAGAAAACATCAGATCTCATGAGACTTATTCACTAACACAAGACCAGTATGGGGGAAACTGCCCCCATGATTCAATTATCTCCCACCGTGCCCCACAACACATAGGAATTATAGGAGTACAATTCAAGATTTGGGTATAGACACAGAGGCAAACAATATCAGACATTCATAGTATTCCCAACATGGGTAATGATTGTTGGTTAACAGAAATAAAGGATACACTAGTTTCAAAAGCAAGAACTTTACTTCTAAAATCCTGTGTCATTATATCTCTTTAATTATAGAAATATAACAACTATAACTTAACCTGAGTAAAATTGATAAGTAAGTGAAAGTCAGAATCTCTTCAATTTCTTTTGTGAATTAATTCCTGGGAAACTTATTTTTTTCATTTCCACCTGAAACTGGAGTTCTGTTAAGTTTCTCTGGCCCTGAGAAAGTGTGAGCCCAACTGGAATTATTCATGACTCACAAGGAACCCCATGTCAGGCATCCACAAGTCAAACACAAATCACTTAAATCACTTTTAGGAAATAGTACATATATAGATTATTTACATTTTGCTGCCAATTGACATTGCTTTCCTTGTAATTTAAATTTGTGATATTATAATCATCATACACTTTGATAAGGAGAGCTACACCCTTCTGTTTAGATGTCAATGAAACAAACCTATATATTTGGGGCCACGAAACAACACAAATACAAGAAGTCAAGGTATAAGATAATTTTGAAGGGAAATATTTACTCTTTATTTTCACTCCATTTACAGAATAAACAATGGAGAATTGTTTATCTATGGTTGGTGGTGCATTTTTACTTAGGGCATAGGCTCTAGGCAACAGTCAGAAGTCTAGTTAAATCTTCCTTTTGTCCAGGCATACAAGTTTTACGAAGATCATTATCATTACGGAAAGGAGTAAGACTATGTCCAAATGTATTAAAATGACTATTCCCCTGTTTTCTTTAATTCCAAAGTCTGCTATTTCAATAGAGTTCAAAAAAGAAAAGCATTTCAGAAGTTTGCAATGAATCATCTCTAGTAAAAGAACAACTAATTTCATTTTTCACAGTTCTTTCTAGCTGTGCAACTAAAATTGCCTTGTGTAAATTAATATGAGATTTTTGTTGGGAGAAGCACAGCTTGAGGTTGTAGAAAACCTCTAACACTTATGTCTTATCAGCAATATGCTTTTCTGTTTTATGATCACGAGTTTTCCTTCTGTCTCCTTTTTACTGAAAAGACCTGCTGTTTGCTGTTTTTCCCCAAACATAGCAAGTGTTATGTCCCCCTGGGCTATAATACTGAACATACTGACACATACTTGCTTCAGTTCCCTTGATGGTGATTTAGACTGAAGTGAGTTTATTGGATGTTTTTTTCCCCAAAGCCATGCCAGCATAATGTGTTGAGCATCTTAGCATAACAGTATAATTAACATATATTTAAAAAATAGTGGGTAATGTGAGAAAACAAATGTTTTTTAAATTATATATCACAGAATTTGCTGATATTAAATGATAACTCTATCATTTCATGTATAGTTACTGCTATTTTGTAATCAGAGTTAAAATAAAATATTGTTTCACAATATATATACTCAATATAGTTGTACTTTTAAAGGAGCTCCCAATTAAATTCAATTTTTAATTTATTTAGTTAATGTTTTTATTTTAAAATATTTGTATTTAGTTTCCTTAAGACGACTTAAACGTGGATATGGCTTATTAAAAATTTTACATAAGCTGAATTGTTCTAGTTTCTAGCAAAGAAAATATTATGACATATGTTGATATATAGCTTATAGTATTAAAAAGCATACTAAATTCAATACATTTCAAGCATTTGTTTTCACACAAAATATTTTATTAACATATAACACTTTATTGTTCTTACCTTTTAATAACTAGTAATATTAACATGCTTTATTTTAAATATTAACTGCTATAAATCAACCTTTCTTAAAGATGAAAAAATGATTTGCAAAATTTTAATGATTAAATTCTATTCTACAGGTAAATTTGATCAGTGATAAGACCATTGCACAGAACAGTACTGAATGAACACTGTCCAGTACTGACCCTACAAAATCTGAACAACATCCAAAATCTTGTAGACTTGAACTTAGTAATTTAAAGTTATAAATGTTTGGCACATCTATAATTTCATAATATCAATTAAGATTGGTTTTACTTTTTTAGTAATCTCAAATATGGTTCCAGATAAAATGATCAGTATTCCATGATGTTTTATTGACTTATGGTGATTCTCCCATATGGAAAGCTATATTTAAATATTCATGGCAAGTTATTTTTTATTAAATTGAGGAACTGGTTTCAAGATTGAAATCAAGTTGTTTAACCTCAACAATGTCTGTGGTGCTGAGATTAAAATTTAGTCAATCTTACCTGTAGGAGTAAACAGTCAGTGGATCTAGATAAAGAGAGGATGAAGTGTGATGGTGAAAATGAAGGAATCATGTGACAGGTGGACTTCGTTCAGACCTCAGCTGCATTACTGATTAGATGGTGTCCCTGAAAATCTTAACGTTTTGCTTGTAAAATTTACCTAAATAAAATTTTGTATGACTTATATGAGTCCCTAGCACCATCCTATATGCAATGCAAAATTTAGCTATCAACCTTATTTAATAAGTATTTATTTTAAAACAGATAATTTTTTTTATTTGATTTTTTTGTTTAACATATAGTATTATCTTTATGAACACATTTGAAATTTTAACTAGTTACTAAGCCAGCCAACTGTGGGCAAAATCTGGTCCACTGCCTGTCTTGGGAAGGAAAGTTTTATTGGAATGCAGCCTGAACCCATTCATTTGTGTATTGTCTATGACTGCCTTTGCCTTTATACTAAAATAGAACTAAAAAGCTGCAACAGAGACTATTTAGCACACAGAGCCTAAAATATTTACTATTTGGCCCTTTAGAAGTATGGTGTGCTAAGCCCTGACATAAACAAATAATCTCAGAGAATATTTTAGTCATTCAGGAGAATCTTGCCGTATAATATGTGAAATGCAAACAATGTCATCGTTCAAACTGCTCCAAAGTTTAATTTCTACATGGGTCACAATGAGCACAATGTCAACAACTGATATTTATCACTTTCTAAGACCTTTGGATTTACTTTTCCTCATTAAGTCTTTAAAAATGTGCCATGCTTATACTTCATGTTATAGAATGTGTTGTCTTGTTTCCTTGGGTGACAAGTACTTAGGTGGAAAAAATTTGGACATTAAAATCAGATATGTCTCTTAATAAATGTGTGACTTTGACAGGTCATCAGTCCTCCAAATTTTACTTTCTAATTTGTAAATTAAAATATATATATATATGGTTCCCAGTACATGGTGGGGCTCATTAACTTTACTTTTACCCCACATTTATTTTAACAACAAATTTGTTAAGCAAAGTAGAAAAATGTTTTAGATTTACAAATGAGAACTCCTAGTTGAATGTCAAATTACTTGTCAGTTGAGAGGGAAAGAAAAAGAGATCTAAGATGTCTAGTTTGGTGGTTAAAACACAGGTTTGGTAGTCTGATTTCATATGCTCATACCCTATCTTATTACTTATTAACTGTGTGATCATGGCCGGGCGCGGTGGCTCAAGCCTGTAATCCCAGCACTTTGGGAGGCCGAGACGGGTGGATCACGAGGTCAGGAGATCAGACCATCCTGGTGAACACAGTGAAACCCCATCTCTACTAAAACTACAAAAAACTAGCCGGGCGAGGTGAAGGGCGCCTGTAGTCCCAGCTACTCGGGAGGCTGAGGCAGGAGAATGGCGTGAACCCGGGAGGCGGAGCTTGCAGTGAGCTGAGATCCGACCACTGCACTCCATCCTGGGCGACAGAGCAAGACTCCGTCTCAAAAAAAAAAAAAAAAAAAAACAAAAAAAAAACAAAAAAAAACTGTGTGATCTTAACCAAGATCCTTTATTTGTGCCTCAGTTATCCTTATTTATATTGAATAAATGCTTCTTACTTGATAGAATTGTTTGGATAACTAAATAAGCTAATATGTAAAATGCTCAAATTATGCATAAAGTAAGCATTAGCTATTGGCATTGATCATCATTATCAATGCATCAGAAATTCTAGAATTATGCTAATTAATTATTGTAAAAATTTTAGGCTTTATTATTCTCCCCACTAAAGATAGGTAAGTAGGAAAGCATAGAGAAAGAGAAGGAAAGGAGGGTGGAAGTGATAGAGGAAGAAAGAAAGGAAGTAAGAAAGAGAAGGAGGGAGGGAGGAAGGAAAGAAGGAAGAAAGAGAGGAGAGGGAGGAAGAAAGAGAGGAGAGGGAGAAAGAAAGAGAGAGAGGGAGGGATAAGAAATCTATGGTACAGTATATTGAAACAGCTTGCTCAGGTTCTCACAGTAAAATTGATGGGTCTGTAATGCATACACAGATCTGTATGATTCCACAGACAAACTCCTCTTCTGTCTCCACAGCTAATACTCTTTCAACTACTCTAATGTCAATTTTGCCTCTGAATGATGTTCTATTATTATCATGCTATGTCACTTTTTTAGTGTAGCTGTAATTATAGAGGTCAGTAGATAGAAGGGAAAGCATATTTAAGTACATAAAATGCCTTTTGTATGTGCTATTTTGTTGAGATTCATTACAAGTTTTTGAAGTAGGCATTTACAGAAAAGATAAAAGTTTGACAAAGTCACAGACTTTAAAGGTTTAGATTCAGGACTTTTGAACCCATGTAGCATCTCTTCATTTGTTCTTTCAAACAAAACATCCCTATCTTCTTAAAGCTTACTCTCTATTTTTGAAAATGAATCACCCACAAGTTCACATATGTACCTTATATGTTATATTTTATCATATTATATTGTATGTGTGCACACATTATGTTCTTACACTATGTGTCATATAAATATTTATAAAAGACTCATTTGTAAATTTTACATATGCTACACATAAACACACCACACATGTCCTATTGATACTTAAATTATAAATCTGCGATAGGCAAAACAATTGCACCTCAAAGATGTTCATGTCCTAATACCCAGAACCTGTGAATATGTAACCTTACATGGCAAAAGTGCCTTTTAATTTTGAAAGGAATTTGAAAGGAATTTGAAACCTGGCTATCATCTTAGATTACCCAGGTGGTTCCAATGTAATCAGAAGGGTATTTATAAAATACAGACAAGAAGGCCAGAATCAGAGAGAGATAGAAAGTGAAAAGGGAGGGGGAATGGGGGAGAGAGAGAGAGTAAAAGAGTCAAAGATGCTATCTTTTGGCTTTGAAGATGAATGAGGAGATTGAGAACTGAGGAATGCTATCAGTATCTAGAAGCTGGAAAAACAAGGAAATAGTTTCTACCCTAAAACCTCCATAAGGAACATGGCTTGCCAATCAATTTAAAACTCTGATCTTCAGAATCATACAACAATAACAGGGCTGCATTAAATCACTATATTTGTGGTAATTTCTTAAAACAGTAATAAGGAAGAAATGCAATCACAGTTAATCCGAGAGAAAAAAAGACATAGTAGATGCTTTTTAGGAAATTTCAGTTTGGAAACTAAAGAGATACTTGAATTAAAATTTTGATATAGTGTAGTGAGTGCTATGATCATTATCCTATCATCCTATCCCATTTCTTCCTTTTTTACTTAATTTTTCTATACATCCTGTATCACCATATGGTATATTCTATATTTGTATATCTTCTTTTTTCCCACTAGAATGGTTGTTTCATGGAGGTGGGATTTTCTTTTTCTTTTTTGTAAGTGCAAAATATCACTGTCTAGAACAGATCTGACACATGAGAATTGCTCAAAGTTTACTTGTTAAATTTATGAATGAACAAAGTCCTGAAGGCTATATATGTAGTATAGACAAAAAGTATTGAGCATGGAGAAATCATGAAGGATCAGGGTAATTTTCTATTTGACAATGAGGTATTTTTTCTTCCCACAACTGTTTATGCAGCATTTTGAATGTAATACTCAACAAGACTGGGCTAAGCAGCTTTATAAGCTGGACTAAGCTTTCCCAGTTTTTAAGACGAAAAGGACATCAGTGCTGCTGGACCATTAAGGATGAGTATAGGCCTTGATATTTGATAAAAAACAAAGAAACAAAAGAAACAAGGCAGGAAAAGGTAAATAATTAGGAATGATTAAGATGTGGTTATTAGATGATTAATTAATAGTATTATTATTATTTTTTTTATTTTTTTTAATTTATTTATTATTATTATACTTTAAGTTGTAGGGTACATGTGCATAACATGCAGGTTTGTTACATATGTATACTTGTGCCATGTTAGTCTGCTGCACCCATCAACTCGTCATTTACATCAGGTATAACTCCCAATGAAATCCCTCCCCCCTCCCCCTTCCCCATGATAGGCCCCGGTGTGTGATGTTCCCCTTCCTGAGTCCAAGTGATCTCGTTGTTCAGTTCCCACCTATGAGT
>NW_022168975.1:0-1098 GCF_008728515.1 Papio anubis
CCCCTGCCTCAGCCTCCCGAGTAGCTGGGACCACAGGCGCCCGCCACCTCGCCCGGCTAGTTTTTTTGTATTTTTTAGTAGAGACGGGGTTTCACCGTGTTTGCCAGGATGGTCTCGATCTCCTGACCTCGTGATCCGCCCGTCTCGGCCTCCCAAAGTGCTGGGATTACAGGCTTGAGCCACCGCGCCCGGCAAAATTATACTTCTTAGGAGTTTAAGAACATAAGAAATTCTGGTGGAATGATGTTAAATGACAAAGGCAGCTGTAAAAGTACCAATACTATGATCTCAGCCATGGAGAGAAACAGACCCAATGCCAGCAGCTGTTTCCTCGGATCGGTGGGTTACAAATAATTTTAGTTTTCTCCTCTGCAGTTTCTGTGCAGTGGCACACATCGTTTAAAAGGACAACCCAGTGACTTTCCGTAAGGGCTCTCCCGAGGGTCTCGCTGCCGCCCTCATCTTCTGAGCCACCAAGAACAGGCCCCTGATCTTGGATGTGCTGTGAGTCACGTCCGACACTGCTGTGCCTTCACCTCATGTTTTCTTATTGTTAAAAATGAACGTTTTTCCATTTTGGGATGAAGAAGAGTGCTCCAGCTCCCCTGCCCTCTTACAGGAGGGAGTTTCAGTCGTGGCCCCAGTTGAAAGACAGTCGGATTGGCTTGTTGGTTTCATCCCGCCTTCTTTAAACACTTGGTGGCAGGCTAAGAGAACCCCTGAAATTTGGAAGCTGGGCAGAGTGGAAGTCCCCAGTGGAGCTAGGTGTGAAGGCGTCGGCTAGGCTGGACTCAGACTCTGCGTCTTCCCGGGCAGGGCATCAGTAGGACGTTCAGCCTGTTGTTTTGGGTTCTTAGCAGCAGTGGATGTGATTGTTTTTGTCTTAAGGCCTCAAGTGATGGCCACATGATGGAGGATCCCCTCCTTTACTGATGGTCACCTGATGGGGAATGGTAGTTATAACTACAGAATGCCTTCTCCGAGACACTGGCCCCAGACCTGGCGAACTGGCATGGAAGATTAAGCTGATGTTGAATGCCTGTGGGCCCCGAGGCCCCCGGATCTCCTCGAGGGTGCTGAGTACACCTGGCATGGGAG
>NW_022168976.1:0-1098 GCF_008728515.1 Papio anubis
ATCCTCTCAGTGCTGGAAAAGTTGGAATGTTTCATATTTTATGGTAGGATAAAGTCTACAGATTGGAAGATAAGACATTGAAGTGCATTAACCATCAAAAACTGTGAAGGAGGCCAGGCGCCATGGCTCACGCCTGTAATCCCAGCACTTTGGGAGGCCGAGGCAGGTGGATCACGAGGTCAGGAGATCGAGACCATCCTGGCTAACACGGTGAAACTCTGTCTCTACTAAAAATACAAAAAATTAACCGGGCGTGGTCGCACACACCTGTAGTCCCAGCTACTTGGGAGGCTGAGGAGGCAGGAGAATCGCTTGAACCCAGGAGGCAGAGGCTGCAGTGAGCTGAGATCACACCACTGCACTCCAGCCTGGGCGACAGAGCGATACTCCATCTCAAAAAACAAAACAAACAAACAAACAAAAAACTGCGAAGGGTCTGAGAGTTCACCCTTCTCGCAAACTAACCAGTTAGCCAGACAAAAGTTTCATGAATGCTGGTAGAAGACACAAGACTCCTGGGTCACAGAAAAATAACAGTTTAGTGCTCATGACAATAGCAGTAGCCAAAGTATTAGCATTTTTTTGTACCAGTTAACCAGGCCTCCATTTTTGCAAGGTGATGCAAAGAGAACCAGATGGTACCTTCAGTGATTGTGCTATAGAAGAGGAATCTTGAATTCAGGGAACCCGAATCCTTTATAATGGGCAGTGAGCATGCCTGGCCTTTGCTCCAGACAGAGACACTGTCTCTATGTTCCAAGACTGTTCACAATACAAATATCCCTGAAAAGATAGTTCAGAATGAAGGGCAGTTAGTTGCTCACTCACAAGAGATGCAGAAATACAAAAAGTCTGTGGAGAATTGACCTCTAACAATAACAATTCAATCATTAGGAAAGTACTTCAGGGTACCTTGAATTCTTCAAAGAAAATGTTGGCTAATTTATTAGAAACCTCTGCTTTTCCAGGTCCAAGTTTTACACTAATACGTGTATATAAAAGTGTATACATTTTCTCAATTTGAGTCAAAATACCAAAATCTACACAACAACATTTGTATTAATTAACAGAAAACAGATATGGCAAGGAATAGCACAC
>NW_022168977.1:0-1098 GCF_008728515.1 Papio anubis
CATCTGAGGATATTTCCTTTTTCACCATAGCCCTCTATGGGCTTCCAAATATCACTTTGCCAATTCCACAAGAACTGTCTTAGCGAAAGGCTTCTTGAGGGGAAAGCTGTAACTCTGTGAGGTGAATTCACAGAACACAAAGAAGTTTCTCAGAAAGCTTCTTTCTCTTTGTTATCAGAGGATATTTCCTTTGGCCCTATAGTCTTCAAAGGGATCCGAAATATCTGTTCTCAGATTCCACAGAAATAAGGCTAGCAAAGAGATCTACGAAATACTGATGTAACTCTCTGAGATGAATGAACAGAACACTAAGCAGTTTCTCAGAAAGCTTCTTTCCAGATTTCACTGAGGATATTTCCTTTTTAACCATAGCCCTCTAGGGGTTCCAAATATCACTTTGATAATTCCACAAGAACTGTCTTAGCGAAAGGCTTCTTCAGAGAAAGGCTGTATGGCTGTGAGATGATTTCACAGAACACAAAGAAGTTTCAAAAAAAGCTTCTTTCTCTTTGTTATCAGAGGATATTTCCTTTGGCCCTATAGAGTTCAAAGGGATACGAAATGTCTGTTCTCAGATTCCACAGAAATAATGCTAGCAAAGAGATCCACGAAATACAGATGTAACTCTGTGAAATGAATTAACAGAACACTAAGCAGTTTCTCAGAAAGCTTCTTTCCAGATTTCATCTGAGGATATTTCCTTTTTCACCATAGCCCTCTAAGGGCTTCCAAATATCACTTTGCCAATTCCAAAAGAACTGTCTTAGAGAAAGGCTTCTTGAGGTGAAAGCTGTAAATCTGTGAGATGATTTCACAGAACACAAAAAAGTTTCCCAGAATGCTTCTTTCGCTTTGTTATTGGAGGATATTTCCTTTGGCCCTAGAGTCTTCAAAGGGATCCGAAATATCTGTTCTCAGATTCCACAGAAATAAGGCTAGCAAAGAGATCCACGAAATACAGATGTAACTCTGTGAGATGAATTAACAGAACACTAAGCAGTTTCTCAGAAAGCTTCTTTCTCTTTGTTATCGGAGGATATTTCCTTTGGCCCTATAGTCTTCAAAGGGATCCGAAATATCTGTTCTCAGATTCCACGG
>NW_022168978.1:0-1098 GCF_008728515.1 Papio anubis
GGGCACGGTGGCTCATGCCTGTAATCCCAGCACTTTGGGAGGTCAAGGCAGGTGGATCACCTGAGGTCAGAAGTTCGAGACCAGCCTGGCCAACATGGTGAAACCATGTTTCTAATAAAAATACAAAAACTAGCTGGGCATGGTGGTGGGTGCCCGTAGTCCTGAGAATAGCTTGAACACGGAAGGCAGATGTTATAGTGAACTGAGATTGTGCCACTGCTTTCCAGCCTGAATGACAGAGCAAGACTCCATCTCAAAAAAAAAGAAAAAGAAAAAAAAAGAAATATGTTCCACATCTGCTTCTTCCTGTCCCTCCTGTGCCACCACGTGGCCATACCGCCTTGGTCCCTCCCTGGTATGTCGCTGGCACTGACTGGTCTGCCCACCGACTTCTGCGAGCCCTTCCCCTTGTCATAACACAGCAGCCAGACTGATCCTTCCCCAACATGTCATCCTCTCCTCAGAAGCCCACAGATGGGTTCATGTCTTGGAACAGAAGCCAGGTGCTCTGCAGTGGCACACATACGCCGCTCTGCAGTGGGATATATACGCTGCTCTGCAGTGGCACACATACACTGCTCTGCAGTGGGATATGTACGCTGCTCTGCAGTGACACATACACTGCTCTGCAGTGGGATATGTAGGCTGCTCTACAGTGGCACACATACGCCGCTCTGCAGTGGGATACATACGCTGCTCTGCAGTGGCACACATATGCTGCGTGTGGGTCTGCCCTGTAGGGACATCACCTGTGCAGGCACATGTGTGTGCCTCCCGTGTTCTGCCCAGCACACTCCCTAGTGCACTCCAGGCTCTCACACATCTGAGTGAAGGGAAGACCAGCACATTTCTTCCATAGTTAACATCTAGCTACTTGAGTTGTTTGCTTTGTGCTTTTAAGAATTCTAGGTAGCGGGCCGGGTGCGGTGGCTAACACCTGTAATCCCAGCACCTTGGGAGGCCGAGGCAGGTCGTTCACCTGAGGTCAGGAGTTCAAGACCAGTGTGGCCAAACGTGGTGAAACCCCGTCTCTAATAAAAATACAAAAAAATTAGCCAGACGTGGTGGTGGATGCCTGTAATCCCAGCTACTCAGGAG
>NW_022168979.1:0-1098 GCF_008728515.1 Papio anubis
TGCGCTGCTGAGCTGAGCTGAGCTGGGGCGCGGCCGCCTGTCTGCACTGGCAGCACCATGTCGCTCATGGTCGTCAGCGTGGCGTGTGTTGGTGAGTCCCGGAAGGGAATCGGCGGAGGAAGCGCTGGGGTGGAGATCTGGGCCTGGAGGGGAGATCTGGGCCTGGAGGTTGAGTTATGGGCCTGGGGTGGAGATATGGGCCTGGCATGGAGGGATGAGCCTGGAGTGGAGATCTGGGCCTGGAGTGGAGATATGGGCTTGGGTGGAGATATGGGCCTGGAGTGGAGATCTGGGCCTGGGTGGAGATCTGGGCCTGGGATAGAGACATGGGCCTGGCATGGAGGGATGGGCCTGGAGTGGAGATATGAGCCTGGAGTGGAGATATGGGTCTGGGGTGGAGATAGGGGCCTGGAGTGGAGATATGGGCCTGGGTGGAGATATGGGCCTGGGATAGAGATATTGGCCTGGAGTGGAGATTTGGGCCTGGAGTAGAGATATGAACCTGGAATAGAGATAGGATCCTGGAGTAGAGACATGAGCGTGGAGTGGAGATACGGGCCTGCAGTGGAGATACGGGTCTAGAGTGGAGATCTGGGCCTGGAGTGGAGATAGGAGCCTGGAGGGGAGATATGAGCCTGGAGGGGAGATATGGGTTTGGAGCAGAAATATGGGCCTGGAGAGGAGATCCGGGCCTGGAGTGGAGATAGGAGCCTGGAGTGGAGATATGGGCCTGGAATGGAGACATGGGCCTGGAATTGTGATATGAGCCTGGAGTGGAGATATGGGCCTGGGGTGGAGATAGGAGCCTGGAAAGGAGATATGGGTTTGGAGTGGAGATATGGGCCTGGAGGGGAGATAGGAGCCTGGAGTGGAGATATCAGCATGGAGTGGAGATATGGGCTTGTTGTGTAGATCTAGGCCTGGGGTGCAGATCTGGATCAGGAGGCTGGGTCTCTGCACAGCTGAGATCCCTGCTGCGGGGGCAGGTAGGCAGCCAGGGTGAGTTTACCTTCAGCCCAGCAAGGGCCTGGCTGCCCAGACGCACAGCCCCGTGGGGGCAGCAGGGGAGGCCCTGGTTTGCCTGCAGATGGATCATCC
>NW_022168980.1:0-1098 GCF_008728515.1 Papio anubis
TAAAGTATGTTCAAATTCCCCTTTTATGCAACCATAAAATTTTTAAACTCAGTAGTTTCTCTTCCAAAAAATAACCAAATACATGTTAAGTACTGATTAGTATAAAATATAATTTTAGCGCTGAAAGTTAAGAGCTTTTGTTTTCCAGAAAATCAAATCCAAGAATTCAGATAAAAAATTTGCTCAAAGGCATATCATGAGTTAGAGGTAAAGCCAGAATTTATAAATTAAATTGCATTCCAAATATGATGTGCTTTCAATTATTCCACATTAGTAGTTATTTATAAAGGAGATTAGAGAATTACTCAAATGTTCAAAACTGAAGATATTTATGATTTTTTCTTTTTTTTTGAGACAGAGTGTCGCTCTTGTCACCCAGACAGGAGTGCAGTGGCACGATCTTGGCTCAATGCAACCTCCCCATCCTGGGTTCAAGCCATTCTCCTGCCTCAGCCTCCTGAGTAGCTGAGATTGCAGGTGCCCACCACCACGCCCGGCTAATTTTTGTACTTTTAGTAGAGACAGAGTTTTGCCACTTTGGCCAGGCTGGTCTGAAACTCCTGACCTCAGCTGATCTGCCCGCCTTGGCCTCCCATAGTGCTGGGGTTACAGGCATGAACCACCTGGCCTGGCCAAAATGTTATTCTTATATAATATACCTACTTCAGCCATCTCTTCTTCCTTTTCTTTGAAGTCACTTCTTCTTTTGTCCCATTCAAAAACAGAGAAAGAATCTTCCAGGGCTACACGGAACAAATATACACATTAGAAGACTGGTGTCATAGCTTTAGGGACAAACTCCCAACCATCTGTCACTGCAGTCCCACTACCAGAGAGCTTATTAAAATTAAAATGTGCATTTTTAAATCCAACTTTGATTTGACAAACAACAGTTCTCAGCTTTTCAAATTGAAACGATTTTGAACAATTTAACTTAATGGATGCCTTCAGAATAAAGAAAAGCAATCAGTCAAATATAAAGCAAAAATGAAAAAAACTTAAAAATGTAATCTAATTGAAAATAAGGAAACCTTTTATTTATATGGCTATATGCATAAGATCAAAGGCTTACTTTGTTTAAAATAAATGTCCCAAACT
>NW_022168981.1:0-1098 GCF_008728515.1 Papio anubis
CCCCTGCCTCAGCCTCCCGAGTAGCTGGGACCACAGGCGCCCGCCACCTCGCCCGGCTAGTTTTTTTGTATTTTTTAGTAGAGACGGGGTTTCACCGTGTTTGCCAGGATGGTCTCGATCTCCTGACCTCGTGATCCGCCCGTCTCGGCCTCCCAAAGTGCTGGGATTACAGGCTTGAGCCACCGCGCCCGGCAAAATTATACTTCTTAGGAGTTTAAGAACATAAGAAATTCTGGTGGAATGATGTTAAATGACAAAGGCAGCTGTAAAAGTACCAATACTATGATCTCAGCCATGGAGAGAAACAGACCCAATGCCAGCAGCTGTTTCCTCGGATCGGTGGGTTACAAATAATTTTAGTTTTCTCCTCTGCAGTTTCTGTGCAGTGGCACACATCGTTTAAAAGGACAACCCAGTGACTTTCCGTAAGGGCTCTCCCGAGGGTCTCGCTGCCGCCCTCATCTTCTGAGCCACCAAGAACAGGCCCCTGATCTTGGATGTGCTGTGAGTCACGTCCGACACTGCTGTGCCTTCACCTCATGTTTTCTTATTGTTAAAAATGAACGTTTTTCCATTTTGGGATGAAGAAGAGTGCTCCAGCTCCCCTGCCCTCTTACAGGAGGGAGTTTCAGTCGTGGCCCCAGTTGAAAGACAGTCGGATTGGCTTGTTGGTTTCATCCCGCCTTCTTTAAACACTTGGTGGCAGGCTAAGAGAACCCCTGAAATTTGGAAGCTGGGCAGAGTGGAAGTCCCCAGTGGAGCTAGGTGTGAAGGCGTCGGCTAGGCTGGACTCAGACTCTGCGTCTTCCCGGGCAGGGCATCAGTAGGACGTTCAGCCTGTTGTTTTGGGTTCTTAGCAGCAGTGGATGTGATTGTTTTTGTCTTAAGGCCTCAAGTGATGGCCACATGATGGAGGATCCCCTCCTTTACTGATGGTCACCTGATGGGGAATGGTAGTTATAACTACAGAATGCCTTCTCCGAGACACTGGCCCCAGACCTGGCGAACTGGCATGGAAGATTAAGCTGATGTTGAATGCCTGTGGGCCCCAAGGCCCCCGGATCTCCTCGAGGGTGCTGAGTACACCTGGCATGGGAG
>NW_022168982.1:0-1098 GCF_008728515.1 Papio anubis
TAACTCAAAACTTCCTAATACATTAAAAGAAAAAAAAGGTTCATCTTTTGATTCAGCAGGTTGGAAACAATCTTTTTGTAGAATCTGCGAAAGGACATTTGGGAGTCAACTGAAGTCTATAGTGAAAACCAGAGTATCTCATAAAAAAAAAAAAAAAAAAAAAAAAAAAGAGAAAGAAGCTATTTGTGAAAATGCTTTGCGATGCGTGGGTTCATCTCACAGAGTTAAATGTCTCTGTTAATTCAGCAGGTTAGAAACTTTTTTTTTTTTTTAGAACTTCCGCAGGGTTATTTGGGAGCCCATTGAAGCCTATAGGGAAAAACTGAATATCCCACGATGAAAACTAAACACAAGCTATCTGTGAAAACGCCTTGCAATGTGTGGATTCATCTCAGAGTTAAACCTTTCTTTTGATTCAGCTGGTTAGAAGCACACTTTCTGCAGAATCTGCGCAGGAACATTTGGGAGCCCATTTTGAGGCTTATAGTGAAAAACCAATATCCTGCGATAAAAACTAAAATGAAGTTATATGTGAAAACTCTTTGCGATATGAAAATTAATCTCACAGAGTTTAACCTTTCTTTTGATTTAGCAGGTTGGAAGCACGTTTTTTGTAGAATCTGCACAGGGTTATTTGGGAGCCCATTGAGACCTATAGTGAAAAACCGAATAATCCGTTATAAAAACTAGAAAGAAGCTATTTGTGAAAATGCTTTGCGATGTGTGGATTCATCTCACAGAGTTAAACCTTTCTTTTGATTCAGCAGATTCGAAACACTCTTTTTGTAGAATCTCTGCAGGGACATTTGGGAGCCCATTAAGACATATAGTGAAAAAACCAATATCCTGCGATAAAAAAACAGAAAGAAATGAACTTTGAAAATGCTATGTGATGTGTAGATTCCTGAAGAGTTAAGCCTTTCTTTTGTTTCAGTAGGTTGAAAACACTCTGTAGAATCTGTGCAGGGACATTTGGGAGCCCACTGAGGCCTGTAGTAAAAAAACGAATATCCTGCGATAAAAACTAAACACAAGCTATCTGCGAAAACAATTTGTGATATGTGGATTCATCCCACAGAGATAAACCTTTCTTTTGTT
>NW_022168983.1:0-1098 GCF_008728515.1 Papio anubis
CAAAAAAAACTAGCCGGGCGTGGTGGCGGGCGCCTGTAGTCCCAGCTACTCGGAGGCTAGTTTTTTGTATTTTTAGTAGAGACGGGGTTTCACCATGTTAGCCAGGATGGTCTCGATCTCCTGACCTCGTGATCCGCCCGCCTCGGCCTCCCAAAGTGCTGGGATTACAGGCTTGAGCCACCGCGCCCGGCCAACATCATATTCTTTACAAGAAATTTAGAACTCCAGGAGAACATAAAACTACACAAGCAAAATGGCCTGCTCTTCAGTGATGGTACAGATCGAGTTTGTCCGTCAACACAAAAGGTGAGAGCCGCGTGCGTGACAGACGACCGACGCAGCGTGAAGACGCGAGCCCTGCAGATCTGCTAGGAATAGGAACATACGGATGTCTGCTGTCGAGAAAATATAACCACACACTAAATAATAAACACAGGTATTAAATATGTATGTGAAGCCTTTATATTAATTAAAGGTATAAGATGTGTACATGATTTTTTAAAGCCACTATAAATATGGCCTAGTCAAAAAAAAATCTACACATTGTGCTAAGTGATCCAGTCGCTAGTGTGGAGACTGCGCTGCTGAGCTCACAGCACATAGGAACGCGTGTCCCAGCCACTGGCCACAGGTGAGCATCTGTGAGGCCTGCCTGTGCCCACCTCACACAGACTCGCGGCCGGCTGGCCCCTTCCTCATGCTCCTCGTGGAATCCTGAAATGGTTTCTCATGCTGGTCATTTGTTTCCCAAGTCCGGCCGCAAATATCACTGAGCTACAGTAACCCTTTCAGTTCCACAATGACACCTTTCAATCCACTCACAGTGTTCAGGCGTCGCTTACACAGGCTCCGCTTTCGCCGGAGTGAGGATTGTGCCTTCACTGAGCAGAGACGCGCTCCCACCTCAGCAGGAATGCACCAAACACGCCTGCTAAAGCCCAAACCCCTGACTCATTTTCTCAGAGCCCTTGTATTTTGATAAGATATAGTTTACACACCTAATATAGATGTAGAAACTGTCTTTCAACATCCGTGCTTAGGACAAAATCCCATCTCCTAGGGCCCGGGAACCTGTCAGGGCCTGAGTCCAAATCCTGG
>NW_022168984.1:0-1098 GCF_008728515.1 Papio anubis
AAAAAAAAAAAAAAAAAAAAAAAAAAAAAAAAAAAAATCCAGCCCCTTTGCCCTGGTGCTTCCCCACCTTCTTCTTGCTGTCATCTCTGTGTTCACCTGGCCGCAGCCACGGCTACGCTGCTCTCCTTGCTGTTCTTGAAATGTCAATCTCTTCCTGCCTCAGGGCCTTTGCACCTGCCATTTTCTCTGCTGGGCCACCTTCTTCTGCTCTTTGCCTGGGTGGCTTTTTCTCCTCCTCCATGCCTCGGCCTAAATGTCAACTCCTACAGGGGGCTTTCCCTGCATGACCCCTCAGCTGAGTCAGTGCCTGGTCGCTGTCTCGTCACCCTCTGTCTCGTCACCTTGTGGTTTTCTTCCTTGCCTTTATCACAGCCACATTATTTTATTTATTTACTTGTTTTGTGTTTGTCTCTTTCTGTTGGACAGTGAGCTACATGATGTCAGTGTCATTGTCTGTCTTTTCATTCCTGTGTCCCCAGAATGGTGCTCTGCAGGCCCAGTGCCTGGCATGTGCTCTTTATTTATTCAGCACTGACTGTGTACCACCCCACCTCCGAAGCCCTTTATATGAATTAACTCGTTCATCAGTCCTCACATATCAACCCTGTGAGAGGGGACTTTATTATCATCCTTATTTTATAAAAAGGAAACTAAGGCACAGATAGGTTAGAAATTTACCTAAGGTCACAGCTAGTGAGAGGTAGAGATGAAAATCTAGGCAGGGGGTTCCAGAATCTATGCTCTTAACCACAACCATCTACTCCCTCTCCAGTATTTACTGAGAAAGTCATCAGCAGACATTTGAGAAATGAATAAATGAGCCAGGTGCAGCAGCTCGCACCTGTAATCCCAGCACTTTGGGAGGCTGAGGCAGGCAGATCCCTTGAGGTCAGGAGTTCAAGACCAGCCTGGCTAACATGGTGAAACCCCGTCTCTACTAAAAATACAAAAAAATTAGCCAGGCGTGGTGGCGGGCGTCTGTAGTCCCAGCTACTCGGGAGGCTGAGGCAGGAGAATGGCATGAACCCGGAAGGCGGAGCTTGCAGTGAGTCGAGATTGTGCCACTGCACTCCAGCCTGGGCGACAGAGAGAGACTCC
>NW_022168985.1:0-33233 GCF_008728515.1 Papio anubis
GTGATCTCCCATCTCCATTCTCTCCCTGAGACCCACCCACACTGACATGATTCATTGTCATTGCTGCGTGATCTCCCGTCGTCTGAGGGGAGCACGGGAAATGTCTTCATGTCCCTGTGGGTGAGTGTTTGGCCAGGTTGGGGCCCTTAGGACTGTGTTTTGCTAGGAACGTTCTTGGGCATTTCTTTTTACACACGTGCAAGTTTCTTCGGGTCAGTAGCTTTCAAGTTTTAAAATTTCATCCCAGGTAAGAAATGTAATTTTCCTCATAACCCACAACACACCCCCTTTCATATACAAGCGTAACAAAAATATATTTCATAACTATTCTTAGCAGTGCCTGGTGTTCCTGCTACTCTCCATTCTCTCCAACACTGGCATTGATTGGGTTGTGGGATTTCTGCCAGTCTGGTGGGTGTCACATGATATCTCCCCGTTGGGCTGAGCCCCTCTTCGTGTTTTCATTAGCTGTTCCTCCACATCTCCTCTTCTGTGGAGGGCCGGTTCAGCTCTTTTGCCCAGTTTCTGTTAAGTTGTTTGAATTTTTGCACTTTTCTTTTATTATTCCAATTATTATGTTTTTGAGACAGAGTCTCACTCTGTCACCCAGACTGGAGTGCAGTGGCGTGATCTCAGCTCACTGCAACCTCCACCTTCTGGGTTCAAGTGATTCTCCTGCCTCAGCCTCCTGAGTAGCTGGGATTACAGGCGCGCGCCACAACACCCAGCTAATTTTTGTATTTTTCCTAGAGATGGGGTTCCACCATGTTGTCCAGGCTGGTCTGAAACTCCTGACCTCAGGTGATTCTCCTGCCTCAGCCTCCCAAAGTGCTGGGATTACAAGCGTGAGCCACCATGTCCAGCCTGCCTTTTTCTTTTTCAAAAGGACTCTTTATAGATTATACCTATTCATTCCGGTGACTATCTGTGTGGCAAGCATGGGTTTGAATCCACCAGGATGAACATGGAGGATCTCCTCTCTGGTGGCAGAAGAGACAGAAAGGGATAGGAGGGGAGAGAGAATCAGAGCCAAGAGGAGGCTGAGTCAGGCGGGGGTTGCAGGCTGCTGTGAGGACTTGGCTGCTTCTCTGAGTCGGGTGGGATTCGCAGGGGATTTAAACAGAGGAACCATGGGATTTCCCCTGTGCATTTCTGCCATGGTTGGCTCAGCTGAACACACCTCTGGAACAAGACTTGGCCTTGGACACCCAGAGGCCCTTGGGTGAGGGTTTACCTCCTGGCATGGCCACTGACACATCCACGTTTGGCGCCCACACGACTGGGCGGCCCCAAGACCTGCTCTGCCTGGGCTTCCCCTTGGTGGCATTTCTCAAGTTTGTCCCCTCTCAAGTCTGCCCCATCCGGAAAACCAAACACCTCTCTCTCCTACATGGAAACCCCGTCAGAACCTCCCGACTCACGGCATCCCGTCAACATCACAGTCCCGACTTCCCCACACGACAAGCCCATGGGACCCCCTGATGGACCAGGACAGCGTCAGCACTAAGACACGCCCTGAAACTCACAGAAAGAGCGGACCAAGACGACGGGAACTGCACAGGGCACTGAGAGCTGCAGACACCCAAGATACTGTCAGAGACGGAAAAAGGTATGGCCGTGGCTGACACAAAATGTTACTCAACATTTATCACAGGCCTAAATGGAGAACATAACACTATAAAACCATTAGATAAAAACACAGGGGAAAATTTGTATGGCCTGGGGTTAGGTGAAAAGTTCTTAGACATGACACCAAAGGCATGATTCATAGAAGATTGACAAATTAAATTTAGTCATAATTTAAAATTATAATTCTATAAAGCAATATAAAAATCTTAAAAGAATGAAATGCAAACTATGGGCTAGAAAAAAATATTGGTTAATCACACATCTCACAATGTACTGGCACGCAGAATATACGAAGAACCGTCAAAACTTAACCATAAGAAAGTAAAAACCCCAGTATTAAAGAGAAGGCAAATATTTTAATGGAGCCCTCATCAAGGAAGGTATAAGGAGGGCATATTGCCCGAGAAAGAGGCTCAACATCATAGAGATGCTGGAGAAATGCCAGTCAACAGTACCTCTGCAAATCTATTAAAATGGCTAAAAACAGACAAAAACCACGGGCCAACCCAGCTTCTAGTGACGATGCAGAGGAACCGGGACCCTCATAAGCGGCAGTGGGAATGGGAGGGATCCCGCCATGCTGGAACGTGGTCCGGGAGTTTCTTATTGAGTTAAGCACATCCTTACCACGTCATCCAGCAACCCCACTCCTGAAATTTCCCCCAAGAGAAAACTTAAATGTGCACACACAAACCTGCACTCAAGTGTTTAGGCCTCATTGCTCATTGCCAATAACTGGAAGAAAACAAATTGTCCATCGGCAGGAGAAGGCGTGAACCAACGCGGATGCTTCCACACAGGGGGCACCAACCAGCAGCAGCAGGTGCATGGAAACATGCACCCAAAATGCCCCAGGTCTCCCGGGCCACATGCCCGGTGAAGAAAGCTAGTTTTGGTGGGCACAGGCCAAAGGATGCCGCCACATGACACCTTGGAGAAGACAGTGCTACTGTGTTGGGAAGCAGGGCAGTGGTTTCGAGGGGCTACGGGTGGAGGGGCAAATGGAGGCGCTCTCTGGGGCGAAGGCTGAGCACCTGCACCTCACCGTGGGCTGCGGCTGAGAGGCTGTACAGCAGACACTGGCTTCAGTACATGCAGACTGAAGGTGGAAGGCGCCCACAAGTCAAAGACAGAGGGTGTCACCTCCATGAAACAAAAACATTAAAAAAAAAAAAACCTCCTAAAATTAAGTATTTCATAAGCACGTTGGACTTTGAGTTGACACAATCTGCCTGGGAGCATGGAACAAACCACCGGCTTGGCGACCCCGGAGAGGGTGGAGGGTTTAGACCTCAATTGAAGGGCTCAGTACCTGGCTATAGGAAATAACAGAATTCAAAAGCGGCAGGGAGGAAATAATTTCTGCTGATGAGGTTGCATTTCCCCAGATAGCTGGCAGAGTAAATTAAAGCAATATTGTAAAACAATGCACATCTTGATGGAATCTCAGGATCACAAGGTTGTGTTGAAAGAGATTTGAACGTGTCCAGGAAAGAAGACAAATGAGTTGAATCTTGCAGCTGCCCTTCAATGGGGGCATGGGCCGGGTGGCAGTGATTCTCCGTGACATTGCAGGAATTCTCCTGGTTGGATCCTCAGGAGCCTTTTCTTCTTGTCCACACTCACCTTTGGGGGTTGGTGTGGGTCCTTGGTAGTCATGACTGCACTCGGGGCCGGGGGCCTGCTGAGGCTGCTCTCCATGTTTCCAAAATGCAGGGGTTTGTTCCAGATCCTACTGCTCAGCACACAGAAAGCCAGTCACTGAGACGATGGTTACTGCCAGTGAAGAAGGTGTGCATCAGGAGCTGCAGGCTAGGAGATGGGAGGTCAGCCTCAAATGCATTTTCTTGACTGACTGTATAGCAGGGAAGAAATGTGACTATGTGTAAGGAAAACAGGAATTAGGGGGAGAGAGGAAGAGGAGTTGGTCAGGAGAAGGCAGGTGGCTGATCAGGCACTCATGATGGGTGAAGGGTTTGGTGTCTCACTGACCAGATGCCGTGATCTGCTGAGTCTCTGTTCCTTCACACTACCTGGGAGGCCTGATGGTCAGTTTCCTGAGACAGGAACTCAAATAAGACACGTCACGTTCTCAAGTTTCAAGACCACAAGGATCCATTTCGATGTTATTCAGAGAAACCATGAACATCAGTTCTCTGGGACAATCAGGTCAGTTCAACACCAGACCCGATCTGCCATGACGCCTGCTGCTCAGCCCTCAGATAAAGTCCAGAATCCAGTGTCCTCTCTCCAACCCCAGCCTGGTCCCACACCCTCACCTCCCCGCTACGCCCTGGACCTCATTGCTGTCCCGCCGCAGAGGGGTCAGGGAGCTGCACACGCCCCGCGTGCACCTGGGCATGTGGCATATTTCAGATGCACCTGGTGTCACTGTTCGCACAAACCCGAGTGGGAAGAGATCCAAATGCTCGTTCACGGCAGATGGATGAGGGCGTCCCAGCAAGTCCCTCAGGGGAGTCAGCCAGCGCAAGGTGAGGGACCTCCAGAGACATGAATGGGTCTCAGACAGCGTGTGAGTGGACGAAGCAGCAAAAACACACTGCTAGTTCAGTCAGTTCTGTTGAGCTCAGAATAGTCCACATCATGTTGATGTTTTAAACCTGGGGCTCACATTCTTCATTCAAAATATGGCAAGGACTTTAGAAGTCATCTAAAGTATCAATAATTTGAAGTTCTTTAATACAAAAAGTATAGAATATTACCTTTGTCACATAGCAACAGGGAAATGGAAAAAGAAAATTGACTTATGTTATTTAATGGCTAGGAAAATATTCTTAAAAAGGTATCTCAGGCACAAGTGAATCTAAGAAATGACCAATTTCTTTCTTTACATAGATAAATATAAGGTTAGATCCCTGTAAATAAATGAAGCCATTAAGGGTAGAGTCCCACAGATCACAGAACTGACCCAGCATCCAGCTCTGCTCACGATTTCAGGGAGTAATTTCTAGGCACAGGTCGAGCTGGAGAAGCTGGGGACCCTTGTGGCCCCACTGTCCTTCCTGCCTCACAGGGTCTCTGAGGGGTGCCTGGAACATTTCCTCTTGGGCTTTGAAGATCATTTCACTGAAACGCGACATTTTCCAGGTGCCGTGGGCCTGAGCCCAGAAACCTCACCTGCGACAGTGGCTCCCCAGGAGTGAGCACCAGGCACTGTCAGGGGTTCTCTCCCAGCACATTTACAAGGACTTGATGGGTTCTTCTTCCTTCAGGAGCAATCCCAGTGGGCAGAAGGAGGGGACGGGAGGCCTGGCAAATGCTCCTCCCCAGCTCCATTCCGAGCTCCATGGGGCTCTGGCAGGCCTGACGTCTCATGCAGATGAGGGATTAGGGTTCCTCCCCTGCCTCGCTGTTCTCAGGCCCTCATGGCACCCTCCCCACCCCCGTGCAGCCGGCGGACCCTGCTCCCACCCAGCTGTTCTCAGGACTCTCATCCTTCCAGGACGACGCCCTACCTGGAGCACCCGTTCCTGTGGCGCCCCCAGTCCTGCACTGCAGCGCTCACCCTGTCACCTCCATGGCGAGACCATCCTGGAACCGTGATCAGCCCATCGGTGTCATCCACTGTCCTCCTAGCCCATTTTCTGTGCTTGTTTCTCGTTCCCAAAACATCCTGAAATTACAAGAAATTAACTTTTTTCAAGTCTCTGTGCTTCTGAAGTAGGTTTGCCTTAATATAACATTGATGTATTTTTAAGGGGCATTTTTAAAGCTGTACTTCAAGAAATATTTCTTACATTCTTTTGAAGTTTTTTTTTTTTCTTTAAGACGGAGTCTCACTCTGCCTCCCAGGCTGGAGTGCAATGGCGCGATCTTGGCTCCCTGCAACCTCCACCTCCCAGGTTCAAGCGATTCTCCTGCCTCAGCCTCCTGAGTAGCTGGGAATTACAGGTGCGCGCCACCATGCCCAGCTAATTTTTGTATTTTTAGTAGAGATGGGGTTTCACCATGTTGGTCAGGGTAGTCTCGAACTCCTGACCTCATGATTCATCTGCTTTGGCCTCCCAAAGTGCTGGGATTACAGGTGTGAGCCACCACGCCTGGCCGGTTTTGTTTTTTTTGTTGTTGTTTTTTAATCAAATACAGTTGAGGCTCTCTTGGAGATCCCACATTAAAAAGAACTGAGACAAATCAGACCTCAGAGGCAGGACAGTGCCCTGTGAAGCACATGTCCAGTCCCATCACTGTCCTTCCCTCACGTGGGCCCAGGGATGTGGGTGATGGTATTTGTTGCCCCGGTGATGGAGCAGATTTGATCTGCCTGTGTGGGAAGGGGTTAACTCAACAGGCCTGGTCAGACCCTGCACGTTCCTAGGAAGGGCCCTTGACTGGCTCCTGGGAACTGAGCTCTTGCAGTGTTCTGACTGATGAGAGAGACTTGAGCCATGTTGCACTACTTTGTCTGGGTAGTTGACCAACAAGGTGATGGATGGCAAACACCTGCTTTCCCTGTGGGTGGCTGGAACTTCCCGGACTGACCCCCAGGTTCAGGAGAGCCTCCCTGGTCCGCACCATGGCACTAGCTGTCCCAGCTCCTTGCTGGAGGAATCCAGTGCACCCTGTGTGACTCCGCTGGGAGGGGCTCTGGAAGCGCCTGGCTTCCCCAGCAGCCCTTTCCCTTGGCTGGTTTAGTCTGTACCCTTTCAAGTTGGAGGGTGGTCTCAGGGACCCCCATGCAGTCTGTCATGCTTGCTTTCACCAGAAACTCACCTTGGCAGGGCTTCAGGGGAAGGGTTGGGATTTGGTGACAAGTGACTCCATGGCCTGGGGCCAAGCACAGCATCTACTTAGGTTTTCAGGCGGATGCCCAGGTATGTCTAGCACCTAATGTAACTGAGGCATGAAATGTCTGTGCGCCACGATGCTTCAGCTTGTTACGGGCAGTTAGGCCTTGTGGTGGTTCTCTCTTGGTTTCTCTCTTGGTTTCTGTGGAGAAGCCAGACCCTGCTGTGGTTGGCAAGGAAGGTGAGTGGAGATAGCAGGAGTGTCCATCCCTCAGGAGCCCTTTCTAGTGGAGTGGCTGACTCTCTCTGATCCTTGATTCATCCCAGGGCAACCTCTGCTCTCCTGGGCAGTTCTTAGAATACTCCAGAAGACCCCAGTACAGCTATCCGGTTCCTCCTGGACCCCAGCTCTCAGGAATGCACCATCTCTGCACTCTCTATGCGCGCCCATCCAGACGGCACCTGAGCTTCCCCATGCCTGCACTGCAGGGTTAACATCTTGCTTGTGTTTTAACCTGTGTTGCTTTGGTTTAAAGCTTGTTTGGCCGTGTTATTTGCTGAGATGGCCCAGAGAAGCTTCTACTTATGATCAGGACACCTCACAGTGCAGCCTTCACTTGAGGACTTAGGTCTCATCCAGGTCCACACAGTCCAGGGCCACGGATGCAGAAGACAGAGGAGAAGAACCTCATGGCACGAAGACAGAGTATTGATTGCCCAGGAGGCTTCCAGGAGCTTTGGCTCCTGGGGCTTCTTGTCAGCACTGGGTCAGAGCAGGTCACCCTTGTGTGCAGACACTAGGTTCTTGTACACAGCGGTGAAGAATGGGGGAAGACCAGATGGATTTGGGTGAGGCAGGGATGCTCCTTGGTGTTTAGAGTTTTCCTTTTTCTTTGCCTTGTGGGTTCTCTGTAGCTTATCTTTGTTTTTTGTAATACTAGTTTCCAGTAATTCTGACCTTTCCGAATACCTCTATATACATATGCCTGCCTACTCTCCCTCCAGCTACCTGTAAAGCCTGCAGAAACGTATTCCTGCAGATTATCACTCTATTCAGCCTAACAGATGCTCGTGGAGTGTTGCTGTGTGTGTGCCACGATTTCAGGGTTCAGGTGCACCTGCCTTTGTGGGAAGAGCACAGCTTCCCTGCATAACTGCTGGAGGGTGGGATCTTCCCAAGGGGCAGTTGGGAGGTGCTCAGGCAGAGTAAACGGATTTAAGTTCTGGGCTGGGAGAACATGGTACCCCGTGGAAGGCTCCCTGAGGAAGGAAAGGAAGGAGCTGGAGGGAGGGTATGTGCGTCTTAGGAGGGGACGCACTTCAGGTGAGAGCAGGCACGGCACTAGGAGGAGCCCCATGAGCCCAGAGTGATGACTCGTAGAGGCCTAAGGGACCATGCCAGCAGACCCCACCGCCCGTGCTCCACCGGGAGCCTGACATTGTTCTCTGAGATCGGGGGCTGTCTCTGTGTGCTGCCCAGGACTGTGGCAATTTTGTGTATAGAAAAAACAACTGTGTGTCTAATACAGATGGGGTATGAGGAGAGCCACTGGTCTTTCCTGACATTAACAATATGTTTAGTTCATTTTTAGTGAGTATGAAAGTTATTGAAGGTACAGATCACTCTGAAAATAGGCTCTTGTGTGTGAAGGTCATCAGTGAATCTTCACCCTCATAGTTGGTAAATGGTTGTGAGCGTTCAAGGGTATCAGATTCTACAGTGAATCCGAGGATAGCACAGTCTTCCTATTCAGTTTCAGGGAAAATCATATAAAGCCCAGACCGTAATTTGTCAGGAATGTTTGCAGTGTGGTGATGGATGTCTTCACCGTGCTTTGGGATGACTGCTGAGGGAGAACGGAAGGAGGGGTCTGGTACTTGCACCTTTCGGTAGAATTAGTGTGAATGCCACAGCGACCGAGCTGTGCTCAGGCGTCTGCCGGCAGTGGTGGCCTTGACGATGGATTTTCTGAAATGGGAATTTGTGAAGTTCTCTAACAAAAGTAAGTGCGAACTTCTTAACTTGGCTGGTGGCTGCATCCTGGAAAAATTCCGTGTGTAAAATGATACAGAACCATTTCTCGGTTATCTGTTAAATAAGAGTGCGCGTCCAGCCACGATGACTGTGGACGGCCACGGAGGTCTGGCAGGCCACGGAGGACTCCCATACTCAGCAGAGGGTGACCCACCAGGCAGTGCTTTGGCTCCTCCCAGGAGTCGTGGCAGCTGACACGTCACCTGGAGTGTCTAGAAAACCACTACCCTAGAGCCCCTACTGCCTTTCCCGGGGCCTCCAGCTATAGATCAGGAACTCAGTGTCCCAGAAAGATTTTCCTTTTACTTTAACTCCTATTGTTTGCTTTCAGGCACGTGGACTCCCTTTAATCCAGTGACTGTCAGGTCGATCATATGTAAGTATCGGCAGACGGACACGCCTGGGCTTCTTTGTATCCGACCCGCTTGGGTACCCACTTGTGTTTCCTTTGTCTGTGGGTCCGTATCACTTTCCTCCCTTCTGGAATTCCACGTAGATGAGTGTAGGCCCTTTCATCCCTCTCCCCCCGTCTCTGTACCTTTTCATGTCTCTCCGTGTCTGTTTGCTTTATTCTTTATTCTGATGATTGTTAATGTACTGTTTGTTTAACCTGTCCTTTGTTTCTAATTCTAAAGATGACATATATTTAAAATTTCTAAATTATTAGTTCCTTTCACATGTTATCTGGGTGTTTTTGATAGACACTGCTTATTTATTTTTGTGATTCCATCCTTTATTTATTCAAATATTTCTCTTTTTTTTTTGAGACGGAGTCTCGCTCTGTCTCCCAGGCTGGAGTGCAGTGGCCTGATCTCAGCTCACTACAACCTCCGCCTCCCGGGTTCAAGCAATTCTCCCACCTCAGCCTCCTGAGTAGCTGGGACTACAGGCGTCTGCCACCACTCCCAGCTAATTTTTGTATTTTTAGTAGAGATGGGGTTTCACCATATTGGCCAGGCTGGTCTCAAAATCCTGACCTTGTGGTCTGCCTGCCTCAGCCTCCCAAAGTGCTGGGATTACAGGCTTGAGCCACCACGCCCAGCCGTATTCAAATATTTCATATGATAGTCTTCAGTTTTAAGAACATGTTTTTATTGAAAAGTGCTAGATATTTGTGACGTGGAGCTACTTGACAGTGTGTTTTAAGTCCTTGGGAGGGTGGTCTATAGCTGATTGTTTTTCCTGCTCAAGCCCACACAGAGTAACCAACACCTTGATGTTTCTGTAATTTTTGTTTGTTTTGTGGGTCCATGTGTAGCCTTAATGTGAGGGTCTGCATCATTTCTTTGGGTCCAGGGTCTCCCCAGCTGTACAGGTAGCCGGGTTTTTGCTTGTTTCTTTTAAGAGACAGGGTCTCCCTGTGTTGCCCAGGCCTGGTCTGGAATTCCTGGGCTCAAGCAATCGTCCTGCCTCAGTCTCCCAAAGAGTGGGGATTACAGGTGTGCACCCCCATGCCCAGACGGTAGCTGGGGTGGGAGCTGCAGCTCCAGGGGCAGGCAGGTGTTCAGGAGCGGAGTTCTGTGTCTCCATCCCCCGTACCAGGTGGGAGCTGCAGCTCCAGGGGCAGGCAGGTGTTCAGGAGAGTCATTCTGTGTCTCCATCCCCTGTAGCCGGGTGGGAGGTACAGCTCCAGGGGCAGGCAGGCTTGGGATGCAGGTGTTCAGGGAGTCATGTTTCCATCCCCGCCCCACTTGATTTCTGGAAGGTTTCCTTTGCTGGGAGGTGCGGCCCCCTTCACTCCTCTTTAATATGGAATCCCAGGTTCAGTTCTGCCTCACAGGGACCATGGCAATGTGTCTCGAGGTTTCCCAGGGCGGCCTGGGGCTTCTTCCCTCACCTTCCGTCCATGCGGGTGTTTTAGTCTTGTGAGGATTCCCTGAGTTCCCTGAGGAGCCCGTGTGTGGTAAAGTGTCTGAGTTGATGATTTAAAAAAAATCTGTGCCGTATTTGTGCAATAAAATACACAATGAATAACTAATGCTCATAGGAAAACATGTTAGATGTTGTGAAAGGAAAATCAACCTTGGGGACCCAAAATCACTAAGCTAAAGGGAAAAGTCAAGCTGGGGCTGCTGAGGGCAAACCCGCCTCCCATTCTGTCCAAAGTCACCCGTCTGCTCACCGAGAGAAATGTGTATCTGAGTGCCTCATCGGGAGAGGGTAACCGGCAACTCAGAAGAATGAAACCGTTTGTCTCTTACCTGCCTATGACCTGGAAGTCCCCTGTCTGACCTTCTCTTCAAGTTGTCTCACCTTTCTGGGCTGACTGAACCAATGTACATCTTACACATATTGATCGATGTCTCATGCCTCCCTAAAGTGTGTAAAAGCAAGCTGGGCCCCGACCACCTTGGGCCCGTGTTGTCAGGACCTCCTGTGGAGGCATCACGGGCGCATCCTTAAACTGGCAAAATGAACTTTCTAAAAAATCTGGGACCTGTCTCAGATTCATTTCTCTCAGTGAGCAGTGAACTCAACCAGTCCCTTTCAGCTCTAAGACTATGTGTTTTCTAGGTCAGGAGAGGAAACGGGAGGTACAGGAACGCTAGAGGGGAGAAAGCATGGAGAGATGGGAAAAGCACGGAGACAGAGATGGGGAAAGGGGAATCAGGAAGACCGAGAGGAGAGAGATGGGGAAAGGGGAATCAGGAAGACCGAGAGAAAAGGGGGTAAAGCAGAATGACAGAGGAGGTGTGAAGAGAGAGAAGCCCACTGGAGCGCTGAAATACTGAATAGTCTCCCAGGGGAGCTACTCAGGGTAAGAATTTCTCCAGGGACTGCTCTTTCAGGCAAGCACAGTTACACACATTTCTATGTTATGTTAAGTAAAAATCTAGTAAATGGCCTGGGCACAGTGGCTCACACCTGTAATCCCAGCACTTTGGGAGGCCGAGGTGGGCAGATCACGAGGTCAGATGAAGACAATCCTGGCCAACATGGTGAAAACCCATCTCGACTAAAAATACAAAAATTAGCCGGGCATGGTGGTGGGTGCCTGTAATCCCAGCTACTCAGGAGGCTGACGTAGGAGAATCACTTGAACCAGGGGGTCGGAGGTTGCAGTGAGCCGAGATTGTGCCACTGCACTCCAACCTGGCGACAGAACAAGGCTCCGTCTCAAAAAACAAAACAAACAAACAAACAAAAAAAAAATCTGGTAAATGAAATAAGTGGTCAGGACAAACTGGCTTCTCATCAATAAATCAATCAATGGCGCTTATGAAGTATTCATACGTCTGCCTCTTCTTCTAGACTACGCTCCTGTGTGCAACAGAACCTCAAACACACCATAACACACCTTTGAAGAATCCTTACAAGAATGCCAAGTTAACAATTATCTCTCACCACACTACCTCAGCAAAAAACCAAGAAGAAAAAATAAAATATTCTTCAACCCTTTTCAGGGACAGAAAGCATCATTTCAAAAGTCCAAGAAGGGGAGGTAAGAATTTCAAAAGTGAAAGTTACCATGAAAGGCTATAAAAGCTGGAGATGAGTCTGAAAAACAAATGGAAAATGAGTCACTTCAGGGCCTCTCCCAGCCTCAAAGCCAATTAATTATTACATTAGTAAAGAGTAATTTTTAACCTTCCAATCCACTCACCCTAGCCACAGGCAACAGTAGCCTCTCCAAGTGTTGTGGTTTTTTTTCCAAGCCTGCAGGCGAGTGAGCTTTTCACATGGCAGCCCCTTAGCATTGGATGTGGACCTGCCCTGTCTTTCACCAAGAAGCAAGCACTGTGCAGATCACTGAGTCATAAAAACCACCTGCTCTTACCAGCCTCCTCTTCCTCTACAGCAAAACTTCTAACCTGAGACATGGAAGCATGTAGAGGACTATGTGCTGGCAAACGAGGCGTTCCCGCTCAAGTCCTGCTCTTGCAAACGAAGCAGGGCGTTCCTTCCCTGTAAACAGGGAGGACAAAGGAGCCAGCTGCAAACAGCAGACCCTGGGGGCTTGTTTATGTGTAAACATCTTGAAAATCCAGAAAGGGAAAGGTCAGAAAAACAACAATGTGTCTTGTAACTTGGCAACATTCCACAAACTGTATAAAATAAAGCAGAGCCCGCCATGCCATTCGAGGCAGCTGCCATGTTTGTCTTGTCTTGTGTTGTCTTGTGTGTTCATTCCTTTGTTTAGGAAACACGCCAACAGAAGCAGATAGAAAGCCTCTACGTAAAATGTACCACTACAGCTAGAGGGCAGCTTTGCCTTTCTTCCATTCAATTACTCAGTCTCTCATGTCCCTAAACGCCAGCCCAGAACCATGGAACCTGAAGAAACACAAAACGCACTCCTCTGCATCAGTGAATTGATTGTGTGGTGGAGATATAAGTCTGCATGTGACTGACAGGTCCCCAACGTGGTGCCAAGTCAATCTAAACTAGAGAGAATTTCTGGCCAGGCCAAGCAGAGATTTCCTGGATGAAGTCTCTGAAGATTGATTTCCTAAACATTAAACATCACTGGTTTTCCAAAACTGGTTTTCTTTTTTTGTTTTTTTTAAACCCTGTTGCCCAGGCTGGAGGGCAAGTGGTGCCATCTCCACTCACTGCAGCCTCGACCTCCCAGCTCCACTGATCTCCCCACCTCAGCCTCCTGAGGAGCTGGGACTACAGGTGTGCATGGCCACAACTGGCTAATTTTTGTATTTTTGTAGAGATGGGGTTTTGCTGTGTGGCTCATACCAGTCATGCGATCTGCCTACCTGCGCCTCGCAGAGTGCTGGGATTACAGGTGTGAGCTACCACGCCCAGCCCACTGATTTGCTTTACACCCATTTTTTCCCTCATCAGTCCTTATGAAGGCACCTGAAACAAGGAACCGCCCCCCCTGAATTGAGAGCAGCAAAGCCTTGAGAGGGAACTTAGTTATTAAAACCCACCCCACACAAAATGCTTCGAAACGCCTTGGCTGACTTAATCCTTGCAATGTGCTGAGGTTAAGTATGATTATCCATCTCCTGTGAACAGGAAAACTGAGGCTCAGAGGTTAAATGATTGGCCCACGGTTCACTGCATGGGATAAAACTCGGCTGTCCCTGACAGGTCCCAAAGTCACGGCCTTCAGGCTCCCACATCATGCTGCCTCCCTCACCGGGGCTCCACACTCTCAGCCTGGAAAACATGAATTTTAAGAAAACCATGACTTACGAAAAGCAGCCAGTCCCAGCATTGGAACCAACAGGGCATAATTCCATCTGCTTCCATCACCACCATCCGCCCTGGAATTAGGCCGGATATTCCAGTTTGGGGGATCATTGAGGTTATTCATGGAGATATACCTTGAAGTAAAGAATAAAAACGTTAACTAGTTTTATTCAAGAAATGTTTTTCAGTTTTAACTATGTGCTGCACAGCACTGAGGCCCTACGGGATTCAAAGAAGGAAAAAACAAGACCAGGGTCGGGCGTGGTGGCGGCACACACCTGTGGTCCCAGCTACTCGGGAGGCTGAGGCAGGAGAATCGCTTGAACCCGGGAGGTGGAGGTTGCAGTGAGCCAAGGTCACACCACTGCACTCCAGCCTGGCGACAGAACGAGACTCCGTCTCAAAAACAAACAAACAAACAAAAAAACCAAGAACTTAGATGAAAGTGACTCACAATCTGGTTGGGGAAAGTGGAGAAAACAGACATGTCTTAAGCATCTGAAGTGCAGGTAGAATCAGGTAAGTTCTCTGGTACAAATAGGTTTAAATGTATGGCTGCTGCGATGGTTAATTTTGTATGTCAACTTGACGTACCATGAGGTGCTCAGATACATGGTTAAGCATTATTTCTGGGTGTGTCTCTAAGGGAGTTTTTGGGTGAGATTAGCATTTCAACCTTTAAACCAATTTCTTACATCCCTCCCCTCTATTGGTTGTTTCTCTGGAGAACCCTCATACAGTTGTATCAAAGATACAGAATCAATTCGAAAAAAGTGGGCTCACACCAGACACTTTCATATGAGCTAGGGTTTGAAGAGTGAGCAGATTCTGACAGACAGAGAAAGAAGGAAAGGGTCTTCTGATCAGAAGGAAGACTGCGAGGAAGGCAGGGAGGGGTGATGTGGTGGGGAAGGTGCAAACAGTGCTAGAAGCTTCTCAGGCCTCCTGGTGTGGTGGTGATGAATGCAGAGATGACAGAGCTCTCTGCTTCGGGCTCAGCATGCACCCTCTATAGCAAGGCTGGGGGGCTGACGTTAATAAGAATTTACTGATTTACTGAGTACCTACACGAGGTTGCACGTTTTCACAAAGTAGAGTCACTTTAAATGTGTTTACATGTGACCTCCGCAAATACACACGATTACAAAATAGTCAAGGGATGTATAATAAACAAGAAATCCAATCCAATTTCTGAAAACTTTTCATGGGGTTTTCAACAAATACTTAACATCTAAAGATAGAAAATTATGATAAGCAATAAAGGTACGACAAAAATATGTCTCGGAGCTTAATACTAAGGGGTTTGTGGTAATTATAGAATTAAAAAATTAAGGCCAGGCGCGGTGGCTCACGCCTGTAATCGCAGCACTTTGGGAGGCTGAGGCAGGTGGATCACCTGAGGTCAGGAGTTTGAAATCAGCCTGGCCAATATGGTGAAATACATATTTCACTCTACTAAAAATACAAAAATTAGCTGGGTGTGGTGGCGGTGGCCTGTAGTCCCAGCTACTTGGGAGGCTGAGGCGGGAGAATCTCTCTTTTTTTTTTTTTAGACAGTCTTGCTCTGTTGCCCAGGCTGGAGGGCAGTGGTGTGATCTTGGCTGTCCGTGGGAAAATCTCTTGAACCCTGGAGGCGGAGGTTGCAGTGAGCTGAGATCGCACCATTGCACTCCAGCCTGGGCAACAAGAGCGAAACTCCATTTCAGACAAAACAAAACAAAATTAGATAGATAACTCACCCAGCACCAAAACTGCATAACTAAAAAAAAAAAGTCTAGGAGGTACTATGTCCATTCCCTGCAAGCCAATAAAGGCCACGTCTGGGGCATACATCCAAGAAAATAATCCTAAAGATGAAGTTACGGTCACAAATATGTTCTGTACGGTGTTATTTATTAAGAGTAAAAATGGGAAACAACCCGAATATCAATAAAATGGGACTGAACCATTGCAAATTTACTAAAATAACATTGTTAAACATCTCGCATAAGAGAAAGATTTTAATAATTTAAAGTGAAAAGACAGGAAACAAAATTACTAATGATTATTGGTTTATTTTTCATGCCACTTCATTCCACAAAAAGATTTCAGATATCTTACAAAAAGACACACTAGAAATATTAAAATACTCTCTGAACCTGAAGCAAAATCAGGGTAAGCTAGCAGAAAGGCGTATAAGCCAAAGGGATCTACGCATCTTTAAAAGCTGACCACGGCCCTGCGCGGTGGCTCCGCCCCTAATCCCCGCACTTGGGGAGGCCGAGGAAGGAGGATCGCTTGAGGCCAAGAGTTTGAGACCAGCCCGGGCAACACAGCAAGATCCCGCCACTACAAAAAATTTAAAAATTAGCCGGAAGCCAGACGCTAGGGACATGGCTGAGGATCGCTCCCGCCCCTCGGAGGCCGGAGACCGAGGGTCACTCCCGCTCAGTAGAGGCCGGAGGCCCCGGGTCGCTCCCGCCCACCTCCGCGGACGAGCGCAGCCCCTCCGACCCCATTCCCTGTGGTCTGGACGTTCAGGCCCCCTCGGTCTGGGCGATCCCGCAGAACCACCCACGGCGCTTTAAAAATGTTGGTGCCCAACACCTCCCCGAAATAGGGCCCGCACTACCTCGGTTGGGGAGCCCAGGACCTCCGCGTCCCCCTCAACGCCTCCGTCCGCGGGTCCGCTTTGCGCAGGCGCGGCGCCCCCACTCAGCCCCCGCCCGGGCGTGACGTGCTGCGCAGGCGCGATGTCCCCCACTACCGCCCCGCTCGACCCCGGCGTGGTGCGCAGGCGCAGTCTGCGCAGGGACTGGCGGGACTGCGTGGCGGCGTCAACAGTCATGTCGGGGGTCCGGAGGCTGTCGCGGCTGCTGAGCACTCGGCGCCTGGCGCTGGCCAAGGCGGTCAGTCCGTACCGCGGACCGGGGCGGGACAGGCGGGGGCCGAGGCGGCGGTAGGAGCGGGACGGTCCCCAGCGGGTGCGAGCGGAGCGGGCGCCGGGTCCCCGCGCCCCCTGTCCCGGAATCGGGAAGGGGCTGGGAGAGCCCTGGGCCGGTGCGAGGCGGAGCCGCGGGGCGGACTCGGGGAACCGGGGAGCTCGGTCCTTAGCAGGTAGTCCGCGTCCCGGTGAAGGTCACGACCCTGCGGGCTTGCTGGTCGTCCGCTCTGCCGCCTCGGTCCGGGCCTGGGTCCGGGGACCCCGCGGGCTGAGGTGGCCCCTCGCCTCAGTGCCTGGCGGGTGGACTCGGGGAGGAGTCGTGTCTGCCCAAGGTCACTCGGGCGGATAGCGGCCCGTGGCCGTCCTGGTTGGGCTGGGCCTCTGCCGCCCTCTGTGCGGGTTGTCCCGAGGGGCCGCCCGCAGCCCGTGGGTGGGGTGGGCGGGGCGGGTGAAACCGCCCGGGTGGGTGCGAGGAGTGGCCGGGCTCGACCGGTGGGCGTCCGGTGGGAAGCGCTGCGCGCCCGAGCTTGGGCTTGCAGTTCCGCTTTCCAGAAAGCGCAAATCTGTGCGTGTCCACTTCGCGACCTTGTAAGTTAAGGGTCTCTACTTTGGGTCGTGTTTGGTGGCCCTTGTGCCACTGAAAATGTGCCAGTGTTTAAAAGCAGCTGTGCCAGTTTTTAAAAATCAGACGGAGAGCTCAGCGCACTGACCGGGCGAGGACGCGGGACCGCTTAGTCCAGGATGACGGTCAGGGTTGTACTTCCCTGAGCCCTCGCTCTCTGAGTTTGTCTGAATGTGCCCTCCACGATTGCATCTTCAGAATCGGCCTTCTAGGGTTTTAGTTAATCAAGCTGAATTGGATAGGTTTCGTTGCTTGGTTCTTTTGAATGAACTTACCCACCCACCTCCTTAATTACGAAGTAATTTTAAATTGCAGAGTAAAAATGTCAGTAGGAACCAAGGCATTCAGCAATATTGATTTGAATTATGCCTATAAATGTGCAGTTTTCTCCTTTTTGAAATAGTTATTAAAAACCTCGTTGAATTAAATGTGAAGATTAGTCATACAGCCATCCTGTCACATCAGAAAGCATGTAAACGTTCTAGTGTGTTGCTGTGGTTGGTGCTGACTGAGCAGAGATCCCTGCCGCATCTTGGGCTTTTAAGAGCTGCTAGGAGGGCGTTGACAAGCCAGAAGTAAAGCCCATGGTCAGTGGGGCTTTTTAGGGGAAGTGTTAGCTTGTGATTGGAGAAAAGCTAGGGCTGGTGCCTTTGTCCTTAACCCAGATGGTGCCCAGTGTTCCTCCTGCAGCCTCAGACCCCGCCAGCGGCGGAGGCACCTCAGACAAGATGGCAAGATAGCGAAATTTAACCAAAATTTAGTCTTGGGTTTTGTAAAAGTCTTTTTATCTATGAAGTTAGCTTTTCCTACAGAAATTCTGCCTGCAAGCAGTATATTTATCGGCATTTCAGATAGGCTTTTATTCTTGAAGAATTGGAGTTTACAAAGGAACAGCGTAATCAAATTAGCAGAAAAAAAATTCATGATAGCCAACTGAGAAATGTGTTTGGAAAACAGATGCTGAGGATAATTTCAGTAAAGTCCAGAGAGAATTTTTAAATCTAATTTTGGCCAGTTCTGTGGTGTTTTTGATCATTCTATATTTACAGCTGATTTCAAGTGACGAACTTTTCAGACTTATTTTGCTTTTGGTTTCTTTTTATGTCCCGGTGCACTGACACAGCTTGCAAACTGTTCGAAAGCAGTGTAATCAGAGGAAAAGTAAAACCAAGAAACTTAAATAGTTACTGGGTTAACTGCTTACTTCAGGTGAAGTTTTTCAAATCCCTTAATATGAATATCCAGTATATGGGTTCTAGGACAAATTGATGTCTTTGAATGGATTGTTCTGAATGTGTTTAATGGTGTTCTAGAAATACATTATTTAGGCCATTATAGTAGTAAATATTTGCTTTGCTTCTTGGGATAATTGTAACAACAATGGCATTCCATTCTGCATTCTTCATGATGTTTTTGCTGATTTATTTGAAAAATTGTGGCTTGGTTTTGATATGAAACCTGGATATTAATATTAGTTGGGAGTCTCAGAGATTTTTCCCAAGGGTCTTTAGATGGGGGCCAAGTCCAGGATCCAGAGGCAGCCGAGCAGCCGGCCTACTTGAATCCTCTCTGAGGTTCCGTCTTTCCGTGGGGTTAGTGGGGATTCTGTGGGTAATGTTTGAAACCTTTGGTGGTGCTCTTGTGAACCAGGGCTCACAGCCTGTGCACAGTAGCCATGTGTGAACTGTATTTTTTTTTTTCCCGAGAGGGATTCTCACTCTGTGGCCCAGGCTGGAGTGCAGTGGCACTATCTTGGCTCACTGCAAGCTCTGCCTCCCGGGTTCACGCCATTCTCCTGCCTCAGCCTCCCCGGTAGCTGGAACTACTGCCATCACGCCCGGCTAATTTTTTTTGTATTTTTAGTAGAGATGGGATTTCACCGTGTTAGCCAGGATGGTCTCACGATCTCCTGACCTCGTGATCTGCCCGCCTCAACCTCCCAAAGGGCTGGGATTACAGGCGTGAGCCACTGTACCTGGCCTAACTGTATTTTAAGTATCCGTTTTTAAAATAATAAACACTGAAGTTCTAGTGAGAATAATTACACATAGTTGTAAAAGAATCAGTGAGTATACCACCGCCCCCAGTTCATTTTCCGTGAAAGCAATTCCTGTTTCTGATACCGACTCCTGGTGTTTGTAAGACCTCTGTTTCTTTAGCGGATGTGCAGGTTGTGCAGGTGCATTTTTATCAGTTTTAGACTTCTTGCCTGGAGAGGGGATTTAGTTCACTTAAACTACCCTACTTCCGCTTCTTCCTGATACGGTCATGCGTGTTTAGGTTCTTCGCTGGCTGCTTTTGTGATTGTATGGGTTGTACATGCAGATTAGTTTCTTGCTCATGATATAGTTGCATTTGATTAGATGAGGACCCCTCACTTTGCTAGATTTCGGGATTAATGTCTCTGCACTTCTTTTCCCCCTCCAGCTCCTAATTCAATTGTCTGAAATTTCATATTGTTAAGCAAGGTCTAATATTCCTTTTATATGTTCACCATTTTTTTCTTAGAGGAAATGTTTGATAGTTTCTCCTAAAAAAATTAATAATTGGCACACAAGACTAGTCTTGTGTCAAAACTAGTTTTCAGTTTTATCTAAAGACTGAAATTGGCTTAAAGTTGGGCTTTCACATTCAAAACTCTGCCCCAGATTAGATTTAGACACAGAGGGTGAGTGTCCTTGTCCCCAGGGGATGGCGTGATAATTTGTTCACGGTTGTGTTATGGGAGCTGCCCCTTCTAAGCTGGCCCTGTGTGTGTGTGGCCGGGGTGGGCAGTGGGCATTCCACGTCAGCATCCTAGAAAGAACAAATAAACTTTAGTGATCTCACTGTTTCTAATTACAGTTGGTGTAATACACTGTTGTTATTGGTGCTGTTACCTGTGTTAATAGGGCAGTTTACAAAAGTTTCAAGAAAGTTTGTATTAAAATTAGTTCAGACTTCTTTCTTAAAATATGATTTTACTTTGTCAAAAATTATACTAAGGTGGAAGAATATTTGTTCTTTCTCATTCATTTTCTGAAAAAAGAAAAAACTGAATTAGCTTATGTCAATAAAAACAGACTAGAAATTGGAGAAATGGAGAATAATTTTTTATCCCACATAACAAGTAATTTCTGAATTGCAAGTATTTCTAAATACTTGAAGACATCCCTCACATCCCCTCTTCTGATTGCTGAGTGTATTATTTCCTAAAGCTTTTTTTTTTTTCTTTTCTCTCTTTTTTTTTTTTTTGGAGACGTTGTCTCGCTCTGTTGCCCAGGCTGGAGTGCAGTGGCAGAGTCTAGGCTCTCTGCAACCTCTGCCTCCTGGGTTCAAGCGATTCTCCTGCCTCAGCCTCCCAAGTAGCTGGGATTACAGGTGCCCACCACCATGCCCGGCTAATTTTTAGTAGAGACAGGGTTTCGCCATGTTGGCCAGACTGGTCTTGAACTCCTGACTTCAAGTGTTCCACCCACCTTGGCCTCCCAAAATGCTGGGATTACAGGCAGGAGCCACCGCGCCCAGCCCCTAATACTATTCTTTATGATATTTCTGAGACTATTCAGTGGTCTTCTAAAATGCACCCAGCAGAATGGAAAATGTATCCTCTAAATGACTGGCCAACCTTAGCATATGGACAGTGTCACCTCTCACACACAGCCGCTAAAAACTAAACACTAAAACCAGTTTTCTTGGGTAAAGGTTTCTAAGATGGAAAATTTAGGCAGCAAGATGTGTCAAGTTGTAGACATTGGCCAGGAAAAAGCCAGGAGCAGCCAGGCAGGGGAGAGTGTGCATCCAGCATCCTCCTGTGTGATGAAGGGATGACACCTCCTCCCTCTGGGCTGTCAGCTTTTACTGCTCCAGAATACAGATCTCCTGATTCAGTGTCCAGTGCCTTTTGAACTGACCGCAAGCCCTCATGGACGACTGGAACTGTAATGTGGAAAGGGCTATGCTGGAGCCAGTTAAAATGCTTCATTATTTGCAAAATACCACATACAGTAATACGCTATAGATGTCTTCCCCTTTTCCACTAAGTAGATAAATTAAGACTTTACAGAGGAAGCGTGCCTTTTTCATGTGGTATCTGAGTCAGTGAGTGTCCTGTTTGGAAACAGGCTTCATCCTGGTTTTCTGGAGTGCCGAGTCGGGGCGGAAAGGGGGACCGGGGGCTCCGTCCTTCCTCACCCCTTGGGCTGCCCTTCAGGGTTAAGTAGAGAGTCCCAGCTGAACTCCCTGGATGCACAGGAGCACCTGGGTACATAAGAAGGGGAACAGTTTGCAAGGGGAAGCTTAAATTACTGTCCCCCATAGCATCTGTTCCTTCAGGACACTAACCCTCTGCATCTGTGTCTTCTGTGTCACCAGTGGCCAGCAGTGTTGCAAACAGGAACCCGAGGTTTTCACTTCACTGTTGATGGGAACAAGAGGGCATCTGCTAAAGTTTCAGATTCCGTAAGTTCATGCTTTTTGTTCCATTATAAATGATTTTTTTGGCTTGGGGGTAAGGATCTATACCAGTTTGTTTTCATATGAGTCATAGACATAAGAGAAAAATTTCTCATAGGTATCCAACGCATGCTGAAATTATTTTCAGTGTTATAATAATCAATTGCAAGTACAAACACAAACATAGATGTTAGCATTTTTACTTATATCTCTTATGTATCTATAAACTAGATCTAAATTTAGATCAAGTAAAGCAATAAATTAAAATAAAATGAACAGTATCTGCTGTGATAGATGATAAAATTCCTACTGAAATTAGGACTGTGGGGCCACTCAGGTGTGGGTTCCTTGGTATTTGGCGTGCCTGTTCTCTCTGTTGGAAAACTGAAACTTGCTGAGAAGTTCTTTTCTCGTAAGCTCACAATAGCGACTGAATGCTCCTTGGCACCTTCTCAGGCATAAGCACAGGCGCGGCCCAGAAGTAGAGTTGTGGCCCTCAGTCTGATCCCATGGGACAGACCCTCTACCATTCTTAGAATCTGATTGTCAGTCCCTTCTCCACGTGCGAATGTGCCCACCTCTCCCCGCACTGTTCAGGGCTCAGCCCCAGGACAGGATGGAGGCCCTGTGTGCCTAGCAGTTGGTCCTTTTGTCTTTGTCAAGCCCTTCACTGTAACAAGAGTCTTCGTGGTTGGCATAGTGGAGCACGTGATTGACAGGTGCATTTTTCTTTTCCAGATTTCTGCTCAGTATCCAGTAGTGGATCATGAATTTGATGCAGTGGTGGTAGGCGCTGGAGGGGCAGGCTTGCGAGCTGCATTTGGCCTTTCTGAGGCAGGATTTAATACAGCATGTGTTACAAAGCTGTTTCCTACCAGGTCACACACTGTTGCGGCGCAGGTAAGAGAAAGGTGCCCCACCGTGCTCCCACTCTGTGCAGGTCCCGCACAGCCTTGCGCTTTCTACCTGGGCAGCCTCCTGCCTCCTCCCCATGCTCCAGCCACGTGGCCTCTTGCTGCGCCTTGCTCACTCAGCTCACCCTCTCAGCGTCTTTCCCTGGAGCCTCTTCCCTGGAGACTTGGAAGGGCTGGAGCCTTGTTGTCACTCCTAGTTGGGACTCCAGTCACACTCGGGTTTTCTTTGACCTTCTCGCCTACTACCCTCCCCACCCACCCCCACCGCCCCAACACCTTAAGAAAAGGAGATCATCTAAAGAGGAGGAGTCAGAATTTAGGGTGGGGAAGGAAAGGGCAAGGGTTTTATTTGTCCCCGTGCTGCTGTCTTCTGGGACTCTCTGAGGAGTAAGACGGTGGTGGGCACACACAGCCAAAGGAAGCAGGGGTACAGGGGAGTGCGACTCTGAGTGTGGAGCTTATTACTTGGCAGGAAGCACTTCTGGTCTTTAAATCACGCCTGTAAATGCCATTGGGAAGATTTGTTGTTAACATTATCTGGAAAGATTTGTTGAGTACCTTTTCTGTGCCAGATATGTTAGGTAACAAGCATATTACAGGTAGCCTGTCACTCACGGCTCCAGTCAGCCCTTCCTGGAGTTCCCTCTGTCTCCACCACACAGATGAGGAGACTGAGGCTAAGGGATTGAATCACCGGGCGAGTCAGGGGAGGGTCGTGACCCGGAATCTGTCGGGCCTCACTGCTCCTCTGCTGAGGTCAGCCCTCACTGGGAGTCACCGCGTGAGGAGTTGGCTTTCTCTGAATCCCCCAGTGGGTGGATTTGGGCCTGGAAGACAAAGGTAGGGCTCCTGTTTGTGGCTTGTAAGGAGTGGTTGGTGTTTCCAGGGAGGAATCAATGCTGCTCTGGGGAACATGGAGGAGGACAACTGGAGGTGGCATTTCTACGACACCGTGAAGGGCTCCGACTGGCTGGGGGACCAGGATGCCATCCACTACATGACAGAGCAGGCTCCCGCCGCCGTGGTCGAGGTGAGATGGGCGGGGGGCTCTGGGCGCCCTCGTGGTCTGTTCCTAGTCAAAAAGAGTCCTGGAAAGCATGTAAGCAATTGAGGCAGATGTGGCCGGCCGAAAGAATGGTGATGAGCAAAGCTCACAAGAGGAGTCTTTTTCCGTCACGAACTATGCATTACATGTAACAAGAAGACTTCTCTTTGATGAAGTGTTGACATTTTCATAAAATAGGTTACTTTGGGTTTGCAGATTTGTGTTAAAGTTGTTCAGTGTAGATGAGCTATGAATATCTTGACTCCTTTAAGGTAATAAGGTTTTTGTTTGTTTTTATCTTTCACAGCTGGAAAATTATGGCATGCCGTTTAGCAGAACTGAAGATGGGAAGATTTATCAGCGTGCATTTGGTGGACAGAGCCTCAAGTTTGGAAAGGGCGGGCAGGCCCATCGGTGCTGCTGTGTGGCTGATCGGACCGGCCACTCACTATTGCACACCTTATATGGAAGGGTAAGGCTGTCCCCGGTCCAGCTGAGACAGGACATGTAGTGCTGGGGCTTATGGTGACAGTGGGGAATGGGTTAACGTGCCCAGTGAGTCTGCCAGAGATTATGTAAAAAGCAACAGAGAACAACGGTGTAGGACACATGCAGCGACTGTTGATGTGAAAGGACCAGGCATGTGCTGTGAGAAGCTGTCCCTAAGGCAATATGTTATTTCTTGTATCTATTTTGGAAAGTTGAATTGATAATCTTATATACCAGATTTTTAACTTGGGGTATGTGACACTCAACATGTCAGAACCGAGCAAGCAGGCCAGGCACAGAGGAGGCCAAGGAGGAGGATCACTTGAGACCAGAAGTTTGAGACCAGCCTGGACAACATAGCGAGACCCTGTCTCTACAAAAAGTTTAAAAATTAGCTGGGCATGGTGGTACATGCTTGTAATCCCAGTTAGGAGGCTGAGGTGGGAGGATCACTTGAGACCAGGAGGTTGAGGCTACAATGAGCCATGTTCATACCACTGCACTCCAGCCTGGGCAACAGGAGACCCTGTCTCAAAAAAAAAGAATAGGCTGGGCACGGTGGCTCACGCCGTAATCCCAGCACTTTGGGAGGCTGAGGCAGGCGGATCACAAGGTCAGGAGTTTGAGACCATCTTGCCTAACACTGAAACCCCGTCTGTACTAAAAATACAAAAAAATTAGCCGGGCGTGGTGGCGGGCGCCTATAGTCCCAGCTACTTGGGAGGCTTAGGCAGGAGAATGGCTGAGGCAGGAGAATGGCATGAACCTGGGGGTCGGAGCTTGCAGTGAGCTGAGATCACGCCACTGCACTCCAGCCTGGACGACAGAGTGAGACTACGTCTCAAAAAAAAAGAAAAAGAGAAAAAGCATTTTAAGGCTCTTTTACCACCTCTGAGTTCCTGAAGGGATTAGTTTTGTTTGTTTGTTTTGTTTTGTTTTGCTTTGCTTTGTTTTTGAGACGGAGTCTCACTCTGTCACCAGGCTGGAGTGCAGTGGTGCAAACTCTGCTCACTGCAACCTCCACCTCCCGGGTTCAAGTGATTCTCCTGCCTCAGCCTCCTGAGTAGCTGGGACTATAAGTGCACGCCACCATGCCTGGCTAATTTTTTGTATTTTAGTAGAGACAGGGTTTCCCATGTTGCCCAGGCTGGTCCCGAACTCCTGAGCTCAGACAGTCTACCCGCCTCGGCCTCCCAAAGTGCGAGGATTAGAGGTGTGAGCCACCACACCCAGCCATGGATTGTTTTAATTTTAATTGTTATCACTGGACAAAGACTTGAGGTGACAATAGTTATTGGGTAATCAAGGTCAACTTTGGCATGGCCAAATAATATTCTGAACAGTATTGATTCAGAGTATTCAGTATTCTGAACTTTGTTGTTTTCTGATGAATAGGGACAGACCATTAATTTGCAAGTTGTTAGAACACCAGTGCCTTCTCTGTGGCTGAGTGCATGGACGAGTGTGTGGTGGGAGGAGAAAGCAGCTCCGTCTGGAGCAGGAGCTGTCCTGTGGGGAGCTGGCCCAGGCTAACGAGGGCAACTCGCACCGGCTGAGGGAACAGCAGGTCCAGGTGGGCAGCGCTGTCCAGTGCCTACCTTTCTGCAGTGCTGGAATCCGCTTGTCTGCAACCGTCCGCGTTGGGAGCTGCCAGCCACATGTGGCTGTTGCTAATGTGGCAGGTGTAGCTGAAGAGCTGAACGTTTGATTTATTTTAATTAATGTAGTGGTTGTGTGTTGCCAGCAGCTCCCACCTGGGCTGTGACCCCATGGTCTGTGAACCTCACTCTGGCACCAAACTCTAAGTGGAGCTGCCTGTGGCCACCGGACAGTGTGGAGTGCCTCTTCGGGTTGTGTAGAAATAGGAAATGAGTCACCAAAGTAGGAGCTGTTGCTGCTGCGTTCTCTAGCGCACCTGCCTTGTCTGTGCTGCTCGGTGTGGAACACCTCTCGGGCGCTGACAGCGTCCTTGACTCTGTTGCTGATCTCCTTGGATTTACCTGGTCCATTTGGATCAGGTTCTTTCACCTATTCACACGAGCAAATACCACCTTAAAACCTTACAGGTTGGCTTAACACTTCCTGCCCTTTTTTTTCCTTTCTTTTAGTCTCTGCGATACGATACCAGCTATTTTGTGGAGTATTTTGCCTTGGATCTCCTGATGGAGGACGGGGAGTGCCGTGGTGTCATCGCACTGTGCATAGAGGACGGGTCCATCCATCGCATAAGAGCAAAGAACACTGTTGTTGCCACAGGGTAGGACTCTAATTTCTACTTTATTTCATTTATAAAAATGAATAACTTTCATTTAGAGTTTCTTTATTTTAATGAAAATAGAGGCATTGTAGAATAACGGTTCAGACACAGGCCTTGATATAACCTTGTGAGGGTGATGGCCTCTCCCAGCCGTGGTTCCTCACCTGTAAAGGGTAAGGACGGGAGCACCTGCCTCAGGCGGCGAGAAAGCACGGCCCTCGTTAGACGGGGGTGGCTGCCATCAGGTTCACAGCTTACCTCTCCCGATTTTAGATGAGGAAACTGCGGCCCGAAGAGTCCCATGGGGGTTTCTGGCAAAATCCCTCTTGTTTTAGTGGGTACTGTGTTAATACTGATTCCTGGGATGGGTAAGTCCTTTTTCTCCACATAACGAAAATAAGTAACTTTAATTTTATACACTGTCAGTTACTTTAACCATTTTCAAAGTAAAAACTGTCAGTATAGCGAAGGAAAAAATCAGCAAAACTACAGGTTGGGAAAAAATATTTTCCAAACCATATATCTAATAATATCTTAGTATCTAAAATAGAAAAAAAAAACCCTACTAAAAACAACCTACTAAACCCTACTAAAATACAACCCTACTAAAAATGGGCAAAGGACTTGAATAGATATTTTTCCAGAGAAGACAAACAAATGGCCAATTGATGTATGAAAAAATGCTCAACATCACTAAGCACCAGAGAAATGCAAATTAAAACCCCAATGAGACATCATCTCATCTCACTCCAGGTAGAATCGCTGTTACCAAGAGGACGAAAGAGAGCAAGTGTTGGTGAGGATGTGGAGAAAAGGGGACCCTGTGTGCTGTTGGGGGGAATGTAAATTAGTACAACTGTTGTGGAAATTCCTCAGAATTCACAGGACTACCATGTGCTCCAGCAACCCCATTTCTGGGTGTATATCCAAAGGGCATGAAATCAGAAGCTCAAAGAGACACCTGGACCCCCATGTTCATTGCAGCGTTGTTCACAGTTCCCGAGATATGGAAAAAACCTAAATACGTGTTGGTGTTTAATGAAAATGTGTGTATACGCAACTGAATATTACTCAGCTATGAAAATGAAGGGAATCCTGTCATTTGTGACAACAGGGATGAACCCAAAGTCATTATGTTAAGTGACAACAAGCCAGGCTACAGAATGACATGATACTGCACTGTCACTTATATGTGGAATCTAAAAAAGTCAAAACTCATGGAAACAGAGTAGGACGGTGGTATGCAGCACGGTGGCTGTGGGGAATAGCAGACTGCAGCGATGGCTGATGAAAGGTGTGACATTCCCGTTACAGCACGGTGAACTTCAGAAGTGTCTAATATACAACATGGTGGCTATAGTGAGTATTATACAGCACGGTGGCCGTAGCGAATTTTTTTTTTTTTTTGAGACGGAGTCTCGCTCTGTCGCCCAGGCTGGAGTGCAGTGGCGCAATCTCGGCTCACTGCAAGCTCCGCCTCCTGGGTTCATGCCATTCTCCGGCCTCAGCCTCCCGAGTAGCTGGGACTACAGGCGCCCGCCACTGCTCCCGGCTAATTTTTTCTATTTTTAGTAGACACTGGGTTTCACCATGGTCTCGATCTCCTGACCTTGTGATCTGCCCGCCTCGGCCTTCCAAAGTGCTGGGATTACAGGCGTGAGCCACCGCGCCCGGCCCCGTAGTGAATATTATACAGCACGGTGGCCGTAGTGAATATTATACAGCACGGTGGCTAGAGTTAACATTATACAGCACGGTGGCTACAGTGAGTATTATACAGCACGGTCGCTAGAGTGAATATTATACAGCACGGTGGCTAGAGTTAACATTATACAGCATGGGGGCTATAATTAATATTATACGACACGGTAGCTAGAGTTAATATTATAACTTGAAATTTGCGAACAGAGTAGACCTTAAGCGTCTGTATCTCCAAAAAAACGATAATTGTATGAGGTGATGGATGTGTATTAACTTGATTGTGTCATCAGTTCACAAAATATATCAAATCATCACATTGTACACCTTAAATATGTACACTTTTGTTTTTTATTTTAATTCATCAATCATACCTCAGTAAATCTGGGGGGAAAAAAGCAAAATCCATAAAAATTTTAAAATTTTCATTATAAAAGTAGTATATGCTTATTGGGGAAATCTTTTGAACAGCACAAAGCTAAAATACAAACAGGGCCAGGCGTGCAGTGGCTCATGCCTGTAATCCCAGCACTTTGGGAGGCCGAAGTGGGAGGATCACTTGAGGTCAGGAGTTCAAGACCAGCCTGGCCAACATGGCGAAACTCCATCTCTACTAAAAATACAAAAATTAAATGGACGTGGTGGTGCACACCTGTAATCCCGGCTACCCGGGAGGCTGAGGCGGAAGAGTCACTTGAACCTGAGAGCCAGAGGTTGCCGTGAGCCGAGATCGTGCCACTGTGCTCCAGCCTGGGCGACAGAGTTAGACCCTGTCTCAAAATAAATCAATAAAAACAAATGGAAGTCCCTTCTCTGATCCCAGGCTTCTGTCCTACCCGCACAGGGTGGCAGCCCCACTGCTGTGGCCCCCAGTGATGTGTGTGGGGTGTGCGTGAGCAGGGGGTTGTGTGCACTGAGAAGACGGTGCCCGGGGGCTGCTGTGTCCATTCTGTGATCTCACCAGACAGGAGGTCCGGACGTGGGCCGCTGTGTGCAGTCACTGCTGTCTGTTGTTTCCAGAGGCTACGGGCGCACCTACTTCAGCTGCACGTCTGCCCACACCAGCACGGGCGACGGCACGGCCATGATCACCAGGGCAGGCCTTCCTTGCCAGGACCTAGAGTTCGTTCAGTTCCACCCCACAGGTAGGGCAGGACGCCTTGCCTGGCAGGCGTTCAGCTCACATGTGCCGTGTAAGCTGTACTTGTAAGTTGTAAGCCAACTACTTATTGCTCCTCCATGGTTTTATGTGGTAACGTGGTGTCGAAGATCAGCTTTCTCAGCTCTCAGGTCCTCACTTCAATGTCATTTCCTTAAGGAGATTTTTCCCACACTTTCCTTCCCCTAAGGCAGTTTGGGCCAGCATCTTATGCATTTCTGAAGAGCCCTAAACCCTACGTTGGTGATACTTGTGCCAGCAGTAAAGCAGGGATTGAGGCCAGGCGCGGTGGCTCACACCTGTAATCCCAGTACTTTGGGAGGCCGGGGCGGCCGGATCACCTGAGGTCAGCAGTTTGAGACCAACCCAACCAACAAGGTAAAACTTCATCTCTACTAAAAATACAAAAATCAGCATGGCGTGGTGGCATGTACCTGTAATCCCAGCTACTTGGGAGGCCAAGGCAAGAGGAATACTTGAATCTGGGAGGCAGAGGTTGCAGTGAGCCGAGATCACACCCCTGCACTCCAGCCTGGGCAACACAGTAAGACTCCGTCTCAAAAAAAAAAAAAAGTTAGGCAGGGATTGTTCAGTGTCCCTCTTCACAACGAGGTCGTCAGCTCCTCGGGCAGGCACGTCTTCTCATTAGCTGGGGTGGCCCATGCCCAGCACGTGGTAGGGTCTCCATCAGGGTTTACTGAATGAGCATTCTGAGAGCTGGGAGAATGCCATGGAACCCAGAAGCAGCACAGGCAGATTTCGGCTTTGTAGGAGAACATGGAGCTTCTGCGATAATGGGATGTAAAGTTAGGGCACAGCCGTGACAGAACCCCGTGTGATGTTCGGACATTGGGGCTCAGCCCACACGACCACTGAGGGAGCTTGTTGTGGGGAAGATGCGCTCATCTCAGGGACGTCTGACGGTTGAGCTTACGAATGTGCAATTTGGAGACATTAACACAGAAATGACATTTGAAGTCTTGAGTTTGGGGGAGGTTCTTCAGAATGAGTCAGAGAGAGAGACACACACATCTGCCTCTTGTTTGAGGTGACTCGTCCTGGACTTCTCTGGGTTGCTTTTCTGACCTGTGGACGCATGGAGACTCCCTGAAGTGGTGCTAAAGAACCAGACCTGTGCCTTCTTTCTGTCATGTCAGGCTTGATCCCTGGAAGGGATAAAATAAGAAATGAATTTGTTGTAGGTTTTTTTAAATTTGTTTAGAGACGGGGTCTTGCTCTGTTGTCCAGGCTGGAGTGCAGTGGAGCAGTCTTGGCTCACTGCAGCCTTTGTCTCCCAGGCTTAAAGGATCCTTCCACCTCAGTGTCCCAAACGGCTGGGACTACAGGCATGCGTTACCATGCCCGGCTAATTTTTGAGGGTTGTTTTGTTTTTGGTAGAAACGGGGTGTCACCGTTTTGCCCAGGCTGGTCTCAAACTCCAGGGCTTAGGCGATCCTCCTGCCTCGGCCCCTCAGAGTGCTGGGATTATAGCCATGAGCCACTGCACCTGGTCTGTTGTATTTTTTTATTACTTTTTTTAATCAATAAAATGTCACCGAGCCCCTGAATTCTCTCTGTAATTTGCTTAGAGCTCCACTTCTCATGCTTTGTCTTCAATATGTGGGAAGTAATCCGCAGAAAAAAGAGCATTGAAACTTAGAAAATCAAAAGACAGGTGAGATGCAAGAATCACATTCTTGTTTTAAAAGCAAGATTGCCCTTTTTGTATACTAATAAAAATTGTAGCTTTTGAAGTACGTTTAGTTTCGGGTTTTTGATCTCCTTGGTTAAAATTCGAGAGCTAGGCATGCCCTGTTTCTCATCGCCTTGAGGAGTCACAGAGCCGCTGTTTGGAGCACAGACCGCCGGACTGCCCAGGTTTGGGTTTGAGCTGTGTCCTTAACTGCATGACTGGATGTTACCAAGCGGTAATTTGCTGTCACTGAGAAAGCGGGTAGTACTACCCGGAGTTGTTGTAAGACTTAAATGAGTTAACATGTGGAAAGCAGCTAGAACTGCCCCAGCAAGTGCAGTGTGAATATTAAGTAAAATAATCATTATTACTGTCCTTGCCACTGTTTGGGTAATTTAGATATGAATTCTCCAAGCTCGTATTCTTAACTAGTTACCACAGTGTCATAGTGCAAAAGAATGTTCAAAAATTAAAACAAAATTTGAGGCATCCAGCGTACACTGGGCTGTAATCAGAGTATCGGCCAGAGGTCTGTGGGCCTTTCTCCTCGCTGGGGACACTGCTCTGCCCCAACCTCTGCTGCAGCTGTCAGCCTCGTCAGTGCTTTTTGTTATCCAGACTTTCTACTGTATCTTAACTGTTCTTTCTATTCAGTTTTGCATATAATGCCTTCTGCATATCTTTTTCCTCTCTCCCCCAAAAAATATCTTGAAAAAAATAATGCATTTGAAATAGAGACCTAGCAATTGTTAGGTTATAAATGTTTGTGGTTTTTTGCAGGCATATATGGTGCCGGTTGTCTCATCACGGAAGGATGTCGTGGAGAGGGAGGCATTCTCATTAACAGTCAAGGCGAAAGGTTTATGGAGCGATACGCCCCCGTGGCGAAGGACCTGGCGTCTAGAGATGTGGTGTCTCGGTCGATGACTCTGGAGATCCGCGAAGGAAGGTCCGTGTGATTTACCACCAGCATTGTCTGAGTGGGCACACGGGCCGGGGTTGCTTCTGTGAGTTCCAGCACCGCTCGCCCTCACCTTCGTGTGCAGGCACACGTGCACAGCCACCTCTCTCAGCTGCTGACAGGCGTCTGTTAGTCTGTGGTATTTTCTTAAAGACCTACATTTTGAAAATTTTAGCCAGTTTCTTTCTCAGATCTGTGGAGCAGAGTTTCTCTTAGTGTGTGTGAGTATGTGACAGAGTGCAGGAGAGAGAGACGCACACGCAACCTGAAGTCAGCACGTGAGCCTTGGGTGTCGTGTCCGATGCCCACAGGTGTTTTTCGGCAGCTTTTCAAAGGGTGTGGGTTACTTGGCTTTCAGTAAAACAGTTTGCAGCTCTTTCATTCCTGACCCTGTTCTTTAATGTAATATCTGCTGGGATGGCCTTTAGAGGTTTTACATTTTTATATTAAAAAAAACAGAGAAGTCAGGCTGGGCGCGGTGGCTCACACCTGTAATCCCAGCACTTTGGGAGGCAGAGGCGGGCGGATCATGAGATCAGGAGATGGAGATCATCTTGGCTAACATGGTGAAACCCCGTCTCTACTAAAAATACAAAAAACTAGCCAGGCGTGATGCCAAGCGCCTGTAGTCTCAGCTACTAGGGAGACTGAGGCAGGAGAATGGCATGAACCTGGGAGGCAGAGCTTGCAGTGAGCCCAGATGGCGCCACTGCACTCCAGCCTTGGCAACACAGCGAGACTCTCTCAAGGAAAAAAAAACAAACAAAAACAGAGAAGTCAAATGTTTTTCTGGAATATGGTGGCCGTCTGTACCCGTTGGTTCCATATGTGTGGTTTCAACCAGCTGTGTATTGAAAGTAAAATTGCAACCTTACAAATATGCAGACTTTTTTTCCTCATCATTGTTCCCTAAACAACACAGTTTAACAACTATTTACGTAGCATTTACATTGTATTAGGTACTGTGAGTAATCCTGGAGTTGTTGTAAAGCTTAAATGTAAAACTTTAAATGAGGATGATGTAAAGTATAGAGGAGGATGTGCATAGGTTATATATAAATACTCTTCCATTTTATATTAGGGACTTGAGCATCTACAGATTTTGGTATCCATGGGGGTCCTGGACCCAACCTGCCACGGATACGCAGGGACGACTGTGTTTGGCATAGAGCCCTTTCTAATGCACTTACCAAGGACAGCCGCAGCAGGCTGTGATCCCTGAGATGAGTGTGAGTTCAGGGAGGGCAGAGTTTTTGTTCTGGGTCTCAGCTGTGTCCCAGCACCTAGGATTGTCCCTGGCACACAGTAGATGCTTAGAAAAGATTTGATGAGAGGGCGACCATAAATGAGGGGAAATTTTCCTCAGTATCAAAACATGTTGAAACTCACACGCTTCCAAGATGACGTATTCTCAGGTCTCCTGCCGTTGCCGTTCTCTGCCTTATGTGACGGTGTTTGTTCTGTCTACTTAGAGGCTG
>NW_022168986.1:0-1097 GCF_008728515.1 Papio anubis
ACCACCAAGTCCTGAGCCCCATCAGAAATTCCCCAACTGCTGCAGCGGTCTCCTGACTGCTCTTCTGTACCCGTTCTCACCCATCACAGGCACTTCTCCTCACAACAGTCAAAGAGACCTTCACAGATTACTCAGATTATGTTGTACTCCAGCTCAGAATCTGCCAGTGGCATCCATGACCCTTAGAAAAAAGATCCCAGCTCCTCACCATGACCACAGCGCCTGCTCCCTCTGCACCGACCCCCACCCTTGTGAGCCGCCCTATTTCTGCTCCTCAGCCATACCAAGCACATATCGTGGCTGGATCTGTTGCACCTGCTGTCCTCTTAGCCAGGAACATCTCCTGATAGACCTTCTCATGGCTCCCTCCCCCACAGCATTCAGGATCCCTGGGATCTCACCTCCTCACAGCCTTCCCTGATCAGCCCATGGAACCCCAGTCCTCTCCTCCCTACCACTCTCCATACCCTGGCCTGCTTGATCTTATTAGTATTCATCATATCATGTTATGTTTTTATTTATTCATTTACATTTATTGTTTTCTTCCACCTGTAATGCAAACTCCATAAGGGCTGGAATTTGTCTTGTTCTCTGCTGAATCTCCAGCACCTAAAATAGTATTTATACACGGTAATCACTCAATACATATTTGCTGAATGAATTATTAACATTTTGGTTAGAGCCTTCCAGTCTCTCATCTATCTGTTTTATACTAAATAATTTTTTTTGAGACAGATTCTCACTCTGTCACCAGGCTGGAGTGCAGTGGCACAATCTTGGCTCACTGCAACCTCCGCCTCCCAGGTTCAAGCGATTCTCCTCCCTCAGCCTCCTGCATAGCTGGGACTACAGGCGCACACCACCACACCCAGCTAATTTTTGTATTTTTAGTAGAGACATGGTTTCACCATGTTTGCTAGGATGGTCTCGATCGCTCTACCTTGCAATCTGCCTCAGCCTCCCAAAGTGCTGGGATTACAGGTGTGAGCTACCGCACCTGGCTTTTACTAAATTATTTTCTATAAAATATATAACACTATCGGCTGGGCACAGTGGCTCATGCCTATAATCCAAGCACTTTGGGAGGCCGAGGCAGG
>NW_022168987.1:0-1097 GCF_008728515.1 Papio anubis
GCTCAATGAAAACAGAAGGTTAACTGTGAGAATGCAATTCACGTGACCTAGAGCAGTTTCACAGAAAGTTTCCTTCTGGTTTTTAACGGAGGGTATTCCTTTTTCAGCATATTCTTAAGAGCGTTCCCTAAAAACCTTTTTCAGGTTCCACAGAAACTGCCATTTCTAACTGCTCAATCCAAAGAAAGATTTAACTCTATGATATGAATACAAACATCACAAAGCATATAGCTCTGAAAGCTTCTCTCCACTTCTCATCGGAAGACGTTTCCTTTCTCACCACAAGAATCGGACGCCACTTGATATCCCTTCCCGGATTCCTCAAAGACAGAGTTTCCAAACAGGACAACGTAATGGAAGCTTTAACTCTCTGAAATGAATGCAAACCCTAGAGAGCCGTTTATTGGAACGTTTCTTTCTGGTTTGAATTTGCGGATATTTCACTTTTAGCCATAGTCTTCAACGTGCTGAAAATATCTCTTTTTCAGATTTACAGGAACAGTGGTCAAACACTGCTGTGAGAAAAAGGTATAACGCCCTGTGGAATGCACACATCACAACGCAGTTTCTCAGAAAGCTACCTTTCAGTATTTATCTAAAGATACATCCTGTTTAACATCAACCGTGAATGTGCTCCCGAATATCCTTTCACAAATCCTTCCACGACGCAGATTCAAAACTGTGTAATAGAAAAAAAGTTTTATCTATGTGAGATGCATAGACATATCTATCACAAAGCAGTTTCACAGAAAGCTTCTTTACAGTTTTTGTCTGAGGATACTTGGTTTTTCACCATAGCCATCCATATATTCCCAAATGTCCCATGGTAGCTTATTCTCCAAAAGGGATTCCCCCGTCCTCTGTGAGAAGAAACGTATAACTCTGTGAGTGCAATGCACCTGTAACAAAGTAGCTCCATGGAAATCTTCTCTCCAGTATATATCTGAAGATACTTCGTTCTTCACCGTAAGCCTCAAAACGCTCCCGAGTATCCCTTAGCTGACTCACCTCAAACAGTGTTAGGATACTGGTCAATGAAAACAGAAGCTTAAGTGTGAGAGTGGAATGCACGCGACCTAGAGCAGTTTCACAGAAGG
>NW_022168988.1:0-1097 GCF_008728515.1 Papio anubis
GAGGTTGCAGTGAGTCGAGATCGCACCACTGCACCCCAGCCTGGGCAACAGAGTGAGAGACTGTCTCAAAAACAAACAAACATTTTTCTCTACAACTGTTGCCTTCTGAATGTCTCTTGAATCCACATACTTTCCTCCATCTGCACTGTTACTGACCAAGACCAGGTATCCTGCATCTCTCATCTCCATTTCCAGAAGAGCCTCCAGATTTTCTCCCTGTGTCTCCTCCCAATCCTCCCACACCTTTATTCTCTACAAGCAAGACTCTATTTTCACCATGCAAATCTGTCTTCTCATTGCTCTTGAAACCAAATTCTTAATATGCATATGAGGCCCTTGCTATGTGGCCTTGGTCTGGTTCACAGTGTCTTCTCCCACAGCATCCTCCCTCACCCCACCCCCTCCAGCTTCTGGAAAGCACTTAAATATTCTTTCAGTGGGAGCACAAATGCGGAGAGTATGGGGCATACGAGATAAAAATGGATACAATTATGGGGAATTGGTACTGAGTCAGATCAGGTGGATCTCATAGATCTTGTAAAGGCTGCCCATCTCTGCTCTAACAGCACAAGAAGATGTGTTGGCCTTTGAGAGGGAGACAGACATCATCCAGAGCAGAAAAAATCCCTGCCCTCAGGGAGCTTATGTTCTAGTGGAGAAGACAGACAACAAATGTGTAAATGGACTTATAAAGTCAAATATCAATGAGTGCCGATTAGACAAAAAAACAGGGAAATGTGACAGAGAGTAACCAGCCAGATGGGGTAAGATAGGGGTCAGGATTAGACAAGGTGGTCAGGAAGAGAATCCAAGGAGGTCATGTTTCAGCTTGGACATAGGTGATAGTAACAAGTCACAGGACAGTATTCCTGGCAGTGAAAACTGCCAGTCCAAAGGCCAGGGCCAAAACAAGCAAAGAGCTTAGAATGTTCTGGGAACAGGAAAAAAAAAAGGTCAATGTGGCATTGTCAGTCATTTGCACCAGAGCAACTCCATCTTGAATGGGTACTGGGTAAAATGAGGCTGAGACCTCCTGGGCTGCATTCCCAGATGGTTTAGGTATTCTTAGTCACAGGATGAGACAGGAGGTCGGTACA
>NW_022168989.1:0-1097 GCF_008728515.1 Papio anubis
CTGCCAGTGATCATGTGCCACAACTCTATAGATGTAGAAATTCAAAAATTCTGAAATAGTTTCCATTGAAAGGAAATAGAAAAGTGGTCTGGTGCCACGCTCCGGTTAAGAGAACTAGTAGATGGCTCACAAGAACACTCTGTTGCTACTGTCTGTGCCTCTGTCACAGCAAATATCCTGATCCTTCAGTTTTAAGGGTGCAGGGCCATTTTCCTCCCTTTCTTACTGGTAGTTCTCAAGATTACTGTATGATATGCTGAGAAGGCAATATCCTGATAATCAAGTGACATTGGTCAGAACAGCCCAGGCTCTGTTATAGGCCCTGCTCGAAACAGAATGGCCTTTAACGCTTGTGTCCAGCAAACCACATCCTGGGAGAAAACTCAGTGTGGGCTTCTTTCTGGGGTCCCTCAGTTGTAGTGCAAGTGAAGCATTTACAGTCAAAACTCCATCCATCTGCTCTGGGTAGCCTTCCTGATCTTGTGGTAGTGGTTCATATTGAATCCTAGACTTCTGTTGTCTTTTGTTTGCTATTTGTAAGTAATAAATTCACTTCATGGAATTTATCTATGAATGTATTTGGCCTCATTGTACTCAGAAAAGTTGGTAGCCATTGCACAGTGAACCCGCTTCATAATTGGTGAAAACACCTATGGCCCCCTTGTGCCACAGCAAGGAGGTTCATTCAGCCAAACATAAACTTCATGTTTATAAAACCCTGTAGCACAATTATTACCATGTGGGAGGCCTTTAACAATGGTGATGCTGATTTGAAAAACTCTGAAGGAAGAAATTTACCCAAATGGGTTGGGTACATGGGAGTTCCTCCTAATTCCAAGAAACCCTTACTCCCCTCCACCTAAAAAGAGTGGAGAGGTCGGGTGCGGTGGCTCAGGCCTGTAATCCGAGCACTTTGGAAGACCGAGGTGGGCAGATCAGAAGGTCAGGGGTTCAAGACCAGCCTGACTAACATGGGGAAGCCCCATCTCTACTAAAAATACAAAAATTAGCTGGGTGTGGTGGCAGGCACCTGTAATCCCAGCTACTCGGGAGGCTGAGGCAGGAGAATCGCTTGAACCTGGGAGGCGGAGGTTACG
>NW_022168990.1:0-1097 GCF_008728515.1 Papio anubis
GGTTTACGCCATTCTCCTGCCTCAGCCTCCCTAGAAGCTGAGACTACAGGCGCCCGCCACCTCGCCCGGCTAAGTTTTTGTATTTTTAGTAGAGACGGGGTTTCACTGTGTTAGCCAGGATGGTCTCGATCTCCTGACCTCGTGATCCGCCCGTCTCGGCCTCCCAAAGTGCTGGGATTACAGGCTTGAGCCACCGCGCCCGGCCTAGGCAATTTTTGCAATTAATCTCCCATATTACTTTAAAAGCTTTCAATTCTACCAGGAAGCGATAGCAATTCTAACTTGTACAGTATGTGCCCAATAAAATAGCCTAAAAATGCAGAAAGAAAAATAGAACTACAGGGAGAAATGAAAAAGATTACTCTTATAGTGGGAGGTTTTCATGCATGTTTTGCCATTATTTATAGGTCAAGCAGACAAAAAAAATTATTAAAGATATAGAAGAGCTGAACACTATTTATTATTATTTTTGAGAAAAAGTTTTGCTCTTGTTGTTCAGGCTGGAGTGCAATGGTATGATCTTGGCTCACTGCAACCTCCACCTCCTGGGTTCAAGTGATCCTCCTGCCTCAGTCTCCCAAGTAGCTGGGATTACAGGTGCCTGCCACCTGCCTGGCTAATTTTTGTATTTTAGTAGAGATGGGGTTTCATCATGTTGGCCAGGCTGGTCTTGAACTCCTGACTTCAGATGATTCGCCGCCCGCTTTCACCTCCCAAAGTGCTGAGATTACATGTGTAAGCTGTACCCAATTTTTTTTTTTTTTTTTTTTTTTTTTGAGACGGAGTCTCGCTGTCGCCCAGGCTGGATTCCAGTGGCGCGATCTCAGCTCATTGCAAGCTCTGCCTCCCAGGTTCACGCCATTCTCCTGCCTCAGCCTCCCGAGTAGCTGGGACTACAGGCACCCGCCACCACGCCCAGGTAATTTTTTTTTATATTTTTAGTAGAGATGGGGTTTCACCATGTTAGCCAGGATGGTCTCAATCACCTGACCTCGTGATCCACCCGCCTCGGCCTCCTAAGGTGCTGGGATTACAGGCATGAGCCACTGTGCCCGGCTGCTGAACACAATTTAAAGCTTGATTTTTTTTTTTTTTTT
>NW_022168991.1:0-1097 GCF_008728515.1 Papio anubis
ATAAAGCTTCTTTCCAGATTTCATCTGAGGATATTTCCTTTTTCAACATAGCCCTCTATGGGCTTCCAAATATCACTTTGCCAATTCCCCAAGAACTGTCTTAGAGAAAGGCTTCTTGAGGGGAAAGGTGTAACTCTGTGAGATGATTTCACAGAACACAAAGAAGTTTCTCAGAAAGCTTCTTTCTCTTTGTTATCGGAGGATATTTCCTTTGGTCCTATAGTCCTCAAAGGGATCCGAAATATCTATTCTCAGATTCCACAGAAATAAGGCTAGCAAAGAGATCCATGAAATACAGATGCAAATCTGTGAGTGGAAGTCACCCAACACAGAGCAGTTTCTCAGAAAGATTCCTTCCTGATTTCATCTGAGGATATTTCCTTTTTCACCATAGCCCTCTATGGGCTTCCAAATAGCACTTTGAAAATTCCATAAGAACTGTCTTAGCGAAAAGCTTCTTGAGGGGAAAGCTGTAACTCTGTGAGATGATTTTACAGAACGCAAAAAAGTTTCTCAGAAAGCTTCTTTCTCTTTGTTATCGGAGGATATTTGCTTTGGCCCTAGAGTCTTCAAAGCATTCCGAAATATCTGTTCTGAGATTCCACAGAAATAAGGCTAGCAAAGAGATCCACGAAATACAGATGTAACTCTGTGAGTGGAAGTCACACATCACAGAGCAGTTTCTCAGAAAGCTTCTTTCCAGATTTCATCTGAGGATATTTCCTTTTTCACCATAACCCTCTATGGGCTTCCAAATATCACTTTGACAATTCCACAAGAACTGTCTTAGCGAAAGGCTTCTGGAGGGGACAGCTGTAAATCTGTGACACCATTTCACAGAACACAAAGAAGTTTCTCAGACAGCTTCTTTCTCTTTGTGATCGGAGGATATTTCCTTTGGCCCTATAGTCTTCCAAGGGATCCGAAATATCTGTTCTCAGATTCCACAGAAATAAGGATAGCAAAGAGATCCACGAAATACAGATGTAACTCTGTGAGATGAATTAACAGAACACTAAGCAGGTTCTCAGAAAGCTTCTTTCCAGATTTCATCTGAGGATATTTCCTTTTTCACCATAGCCCATAGAGGGCTATGG
>NW_022168992.1:0-1097 GCF_008728515.1 Papio anubis
ATAATTATGTAAGTTGATTAAATATTACATAAAGGGATAAAATACAACTGCAAATGTAAATAGTTTTATTTTTACTGTGAAAAGTAAGCTGAAAACTTTGCAAAAACTTAATGAAAGTGAATTGCTAAAAAACAAAATTGTTAGGCTGGGCACGGTGGCTCACGCCTGTAATCCCAGCACTCTGGGAGGCTGAGGCCGGCAGATCACTTGAGCCCGGGAGTTTGACACCAGCCTGGGCAACATGACGAAACCCTGTCTGTACTAAAAATAGAGAAATTAGCCAGGTGTGGTGGTGAACATCCATAATCCAGCTGAGGCATGAGAATTGCTTGACCCCAAGAGGTGGAGATTGCAGTGAGCCCAGACTGCACCACTGCACTGAGTGAAACTCTGTCTTCCAAAAAAAAAAGTGAAATTACATGAAGGTGAAAACTGTAAAAGATCAGGAAAAAGAAATCAGAGAAGATATCAGATTGCTCCACAAGTTCCCACGTTCTATTTTGTAATAACTAAAGATAGGCAAATATTTTCCTCAACGATCAGATGGTAAATATTTTTAGCCTCTGTGGGCTTTCTGTCCCAACGACCCAGCTATGCCACTGTCACAGGAAAGCAGCCACAGACAATGTGTAAATGAGTGGGCGGGCCTGCACACCAATCCAACTCCACCTGCAAAAGCAGGCCGACCCCGAGCGAACCGGAAACTGGAGATGACACACTATGACGTGGTCAATGAAAGCAGCACAGCAGACCCGCACACAGAGATCAGAGGTGCACTTTCACAAGCTGTGCTGAAGATTATGCTGTTCACGTAGCCCGCCTGGCCATTTCCCACTGTCCCCCAAGGCCAGACTACAGGGTAGGATACTTCTACCGTAACTGTCGCCTCAGAAAATAACGGCACAGCAGGGACACTTCCCTACAAGATCTGCACCAAAGAAACACCAGTGTGAGGAAGACGCTGTCCACAGCCTGTTCAAGGCAGTTTACTCAACGTATCATCACAAACTTCACCTAAAGTAGCAACTACGGCCGGGCGCGGTGGCTCAAGCCTGTAATCCCAGCACTTTGGGAGGCCGAGGCGGGTGGATCACTCG
>NW_022168993.1:0-1097 GCF_008728515.1 Papio anubis
CTGAATTGATTTTTCTTCATCTTACTGAGGCGTTTATCATTTTCTGCTTTAATCTGTTGAGGTGGTAAGTTACAGATTTTTCTAATAGTGAATCACTTGCATTCCTAGAAAATATTCCAAAGGATCATAGTGATTATATTTTTTAATATAATGTATTTGTTGTGCTTATATTTTTTTTTAGAAATTGGCGTGTAATTTTCTTCTCTTACACACTGAAACCCCTGCCTCCAGGGTTCAAGTGATTCTTCTGCCTCAGCCTCCCGAGTAGCTGGGATTACAGGCGCATGCCACCACACCCGGCTAATTTTTGTATTTTTGGTAGAGACAAGGTTTCACCATATCTTGGCCAGGCCGATCTCGAACTTCTGACCTCGTGATACGCTGGCCTTGGCCTCCCAAAGTGCTGGCATTACAGGCGTGAGCCACCGTGCCCAGCTTTCCCTGGTTTTAGTATTAAGGTTATTCTAAGGCCGGGCACGGTGGCTCACGCCTGTCATCCCAGCACTTTGGAAGGCCAAGGCGGGCGGATCATGAGGTCAGGAGATTGAGACCATCCTGCCTAACACGGTGAAACCCTGTCTCTACTAAAAATACACACACACAAAAAAGTAGCCAGGCATGGTGGCGGGCGCCTGTAGTCCCAGCTGCTCGGGAGACTGAGGCAGGAGAATGGTGTGAACCCGGGAGGCGGAGGTTGCAGTGAGCCAACATCGGGCCAATGCACTCCAACCTGGGCAACAGAGCGAGACTCCATCTCAAAAAAAAAAAAAAAAAAAGGTTATTCTAGCCTCATACCATGTATTGAGGATTCTACTTACCCGTTTCCCTTCTTTGTTAGATTTTGTTTAAGATTGGAATTATCTGTTCCTTGTGGGTTTGTTGCACCTCACCTGCAAAACTGTCTAGACCTGCTCTTCTCTTCGAGGGAAGACTAAATTACTTGTTTAACTTCTACAATGGTTATTGCTGTATTTATCAGGTTTCCTCTCTTAAGTTGGTTTTGGTAAGTTAACTTTTTCTGGAAAGGTTTTCATTTTGTATTGTTTCAATGTATAGGCATAAAGTTTCTGGTATTTTTTCAAAATTTTCTGCTCTCC
>NW_022168994.1:0-17610 GCF_008728515.1 Papio anubis
TTTGAATTTGTTTAATATGACAGAGATGTGCTCTCTTCTCCTTAGTGTGGGTTGATTCTAGGAAGTTTTTGGAGTTATGTTTTATATTTTTGGACTTTGAATTAGCAGAATATATTTTTAGACAATATTTGTGTTCACTTATCCTTGGGAAATGGAATAGAATTTAAAAGATCAGGAGGCTAAGACTCACTGACATAGACATAGTTTTGACCAGAGTATTTCTGGGAGGCCTGACAGAGGAGGCCAGTCCTCAGCCCCTTTCACAGTAATCTGAATGTATCGATCACAGGGAAATTGGGAATAAGCCAGTTTAATTTTGATGTTACTATATAACTTTTTTTTAGACTTCATTAATTTGTACTGATTCTACTGGTCACTTTTCAAGGTCATTACAATTCTGGTACCTTTGTGAAACCAGGTATGACTTCAGCATGGTAAAGGACAACCAGCTAAATTTGAATTTCAGATAAATGGTGAACCCTTTTTTTTTGGTTGTAAGTACATTATGAACTTAAACAGATTTTTTGATTATCTGAAAGTCAAACATAGCTGAGTGTCCTGTATCTTTATTTGCTAAATCTGGCAACGCTAGATAACAGAGCCAAGGTGTCCAGCAACATGTGAAAGGGGGGAAAAGCCTTGCAGCGCGCACCTAGGCTCCCCCTTTGATAAATGTTTGAGACTCAAGCCACTGAAGCCTGCCATGCGGGGGAGGGGGGCTAGTTGGGCAGAGGGTGGTAATTTTTACACGTATGGTTCTTTTTGTCTAACATTTGAATCTTCCACCTGATACAAGTTAAAGATAAAATCCCTCCTTAAACTGGCCTGTTGCTGTCACACTCCCATACATCTCCATAGCTTTCTAAGCCTGTGTTTAGCTCTGGCCTCAGTTCCGGTAAACGCTGGCAGACATGTAGCTTGGTGAACCCTGCTCCTGTGTCTCCTGGTGACAAAGCTTCAACCTGCCAACACTTTCCTTGTAATTTCCTTGCCCATTTCCCAAACCTACAGGAGCAGTGGAGAGCAATGCAAGGAGGAGCTAGTGTCATAAACCGCTTTTTAAAATTTAATTCTGAGTTTTTGCAAGAAGTTTCAATCTCTAACTTACCTAAAGAAAGATCGTCGTGCTAGCAAAACAGCTAAAGAACACGGAGGAGTCCCCACTTTGTATTACACGGCATAATTGGCATCAAGACTTGGAAGAGTAGGGGGTGAAAGGGGACCAAGGGTGAGGAATGAATATGAGCACAACCTACGCTATTTGAATTACGGTTACACTGAAGGACAAGACTCCACTATGCAACATATCCATGTCATGACACTGCACTCGTCCTTAAACTTATACAAATAATAAAACATAGGAACGATTTTATTCACGTAGCCCCAAAAGTTATCCTAACCCTTCGTTTCCTCAGTGATTTACTTCACACCCCTTTATCCATTTTGCCAATCAATGAATCAAGCATCCTGCTTTTCCAACTAGCATTTACTTAACCCTACTAAGGGCCAGATAACGTCCTGGATACGAGAAATGCAGCATGGACAGAACAGACATGGTTAAAACCCCGTTCTTGGTGTAGGACACAGCAATTGTATCATGAGGTTACCGTGACCTCCAGCAGCACGATGAACACAGACAACACAGAAGCAGCAGTTCTGACGGGGAAACGCAGCCACGGTTTCCGCTTTATGATGCGCATGTTGATCTGCTGGTTCTTTTCTAGCCTCTACCCTGAAGCTTCATCCTGACGGTACCCTCAGAAGTGACGCCTCCACTGCAGACCTTTCCCATCTTGAACGTGTTCTTGCCTCCTCCCTGGGCCTTGTCTTCCCGCTGCCCTGGGACGCTCGTGGGGCCACATGAAGGACGAACACGTCATCCTCTGACTTCACCCTCCCGGGGCTTCTGGAGAAGGGTGAGGCTACGGGGATCGTATTCACAGTGATCTTGGCTGTTTTCGCAGTGGCTGTAACTGCAAATTTGGTCATGATATTCTGGTTCAGGTGGACTGTCGCCTCCACACCCCATGGGCTTTCTGCCCAGCCAGCCGCCCCTCGACACCTCCTTTCATCGCACCACTGCCCCAGAGCTCCTGGTGGACGTGGTTCCTAGAGAACCATTTCCTTTGTGGCCTGCAACCCACCCTGCCACGGACCATGTGATTGGTCTGGAGTTCTTCCTACTGGGCCTCAAGTGGCCTATGACCGCTGGTGTAATGCCTGTAACCTCTCTGATACCCAGTCCTGATGGGACCACAAGATGTATCTCTTGCTGGCTGCTCGTGCCCTGTTTGGTGGTTCCCTCACTGGCTTTCTGCTCACTCCCATCACCATGACTGTCCCTGACTGTGGCTCCCGCAGTATCGACCATTTATTCTGTGAGATCCCAGCGGTTCTCAAACTGGCCTGTGCGGACACGTCCTTGTCTGAAACTGATGTGCAGCTGCTGTGTCCTCATGTTGCTCATCCCCATCTCGATCGTCTCCACCTCCTACTTCCTCGTCTTGTTAACTGTCCACTGCATGCGCTCTGCTGAAGGTCACAGAAAGGCCTTCACACCTGTTCCTCCCACTTGACTGTGGTTAGCATCTGCTATGGAGCTGCCTTCTACACATACGTGCTGCCCCGGTCGTTCCACGCCCCCGAGCAGGACAAGGTAGTGTCAGCCTCTATTCCATTGTCACACCCGTGCTCAACCCTCTCACCTACAGCCTCAAACAAGGACATCACAGGGGCATTAAAAAGGGGCTTGCACGTTCCTCATCTGCTCAGAAAGTCGCCACAAGTGATGCTTACAGTCACTGCCAAGAGGGTAAGGCTCCAAAGACCTTCCTCCGTGTGCCCTGTTTCCCTGGAGATTATTTGGTCAGCTGTCAACGTCTCCTTACTATTGGCAGTTAGGATGATTCACCCTGTCTGGATTCTTGCTCCTCAGGGGAGCAAGGGAAAGATGTTCTGTTATGCAGAGACCTTTCAGGGAAGTATCAAGAATGGTTTATTCAGTTAAATTTATTTTCTCTAGGGAAGAAAAACCCCAGATATTAGAGTTCACAGCAAACTTTCACTCTGAACTAGATCTGTTTCACAATATATGTTCATGTTTAAACAACACAAAATGAAAGAATCTACAAAAGCTATCAAATGTTTACAGTCAAATTCTGTGATTAGTTTTGTAGCAATAGAGTAAAAGAATGTCAATTCACAAGTGGCAAAGAAGATAAAGCACACACTTTAGTCAAGTTTCTTATTATACTATTGACCCCAAGTAACTATAAGCTCTAATATTATCTTTGGATCTCGGACCCTCTTGAGTACAGACAGCAGCTGTCAAATACTAGGCCACAAAAATTGCTGGTGAATTGCACAGAACCGAGTATGAATGGGTGGAGGCTCAACCTGACACAGCTACGCACAGGGAATAGACTCTAGTACTTAGCATCAAAGAACACGGCTGCCACTTTCCTTGACAGTATTAACAGGACACCAGGTTCGTTAACATCCATGGCCAGAAACTTCACTTTCCAAGTTGTGTGTGGTTCAACAACAACCCTTAAGGCACTTTGAATTAGGCTGAGTGGGGTGGGAAGCCCTTGGAGTTTTTCATGTGGGTGTTACGTGATAACAGACACGTCTAAAAGCATCACTGTGCCTGTGGTGTAGGAAAATACAACAAAGGGAAATATGGATACAGGAAGATAATTCAGGAGATTTCAAAGATGAGAAACAAGTGATGCCTTGGGTAGGGTGGACACCAAAAAGGATTTAGCTCATGGATTTGGCATATGTCGGCAACAGATGTAGAGTGAAGGATAACTTATTGGTTTGGGCCCAAGTGAATAAAAAATGGAATTTTTGAGATTTGGAAAACTACGGTGGCCTGTAGCAGAAGTCAAGAATTCACTTGTCAAGATAATTTGGTAATATCTATGAGGTATTTAAGCTAGGCCGGGTGCACTGACTCACACCTGTAATCCCAGCACTGTAGGAGGCCAAGGAGGGTGAATTTCTTGAGCTCAGGAGTTTGGAGACCAGCCTGCCAACATTAGCAAAACCTCATCTTTACCAAAAATACAAGTATTAGTTGGGTGTGGTGGCACCCACCTGTAGTCCCAGCTACTTGGGAGGCTGAGAAGTTGAGGCTGCAGTGAACAGTGATGGCACCACTGTGCTCCAGCCTGAGTGGCAGAGTGAGACCTTATCTCAAAATAAATACATAAAGATATTGGAGCTATATGTAAAGTCAATTGCAGTTCATATCAGAGTTCTGAACATAGGTATACATTTAATATTCCTCAGAGTACAAAGTGTTTAAAAACAGGTTTTTTGAGAATTTTCTTAAAGCTTGACATCTGAGGCAGCTGGTGTCACATGAAAAATTAGAAAAGAGGGTTTTATGAGGTAAGAAAAAATCTAAGCACAAAGTGTTTAAAAGATAGTGTCAGCAACTGCAACAAGTACAGTTTATGGTTGAAATGAGATTTGGTTATGGTATTTAGCAACACGAAGGTTATTTGTAACTTGGACAATTTGTAATGGAGATATGCTTAGAGATTCAGGGTAAAATAAAGGGAGAGGAAGTAGATAAGGTAAGTTTGAGTATAAAGTTAGATTTTTTTGTAAAGTGGATTATAACTAGAAGAACATGTGATACCAATGTGTTAATGTTGCTGTCATTGTGATACTGAGTATAAAGTTCAAAGGAATAATTCAGTACAAAAAGAAAATTGATATATGAGAAATGGAGGAAACTTCCAGAAAGATGGCCTTTGAGAGTGGCCGAAAGCACAGAAACAGACTGACCTTTTGTAGAGTCATGGCCAAGTCACTGCCAACAGCAGGAGGTCAGGCAGAGCACATGTGTCACCACTCGGCTCCCTTCACATGGTTCGTATCTTCTCAGTGCAGTTAGAATCAATGAGAGCTTCTGAGGAAAGATCAGGGTGGTCCTGTCAAAAGCGTGAGAGAAGAGGATCATCTTGGAGAACAGGTAAGTAGTTAACAAGCTAGTAGAGCTATCTGGATTGTAGGACAACCTTTAGGACTCCCCCTCGTTTGCATTGAATATATGAATTTAGCACAACATGTTTGTCAGATAATTCATGATGTGTGTCCAGCATGGTACCTAGAAAATAGTAGACACTCAATATGTTAACTAGAATTATGTGAAAAACAAGGACAAAATAACATCAACTGCTGTCGTTACTACAAACTTGCTCCTTTGTGAACAAAGTGTCATACTTATGCTTTTCCAATGCATATAATTTGCAGCATGTAATAGATGTTCAGTGGCTGTTGATTTCAATAAATTTGTCTCTGGGCAATTAAAAGTTGTAGTGAGAATTCCTCACGGTGTGGAGTTCCTTGTATAATGTGGCATGATTTTGTGTTATAAGGTGACACCTGTCACTTCATTTCAAAGTGCAAATTATTTGTTTAGAAGTTAGTCCACCATACTCCCAAAACATTCTCTCTATAATCTTGGTTTTATGGTGGCTTCTCTGGTGATGGCTTCCCGTTTAGTGTGGAAAAATGTCCCTGCTCTGAGTGTACTAGTTGTAGTTTGTGCATCTCCTCTTGGTGCCCACAGATTTCACTAAAATACTGTGTGATATGGGCATATATGTCCAGTCACAGATTGTTCAGGTGTTGAATAGCTTTTTATAAGGTTTTTTCCCCATGAATATTTGTTTTTTAATTATTTCCACCCATTCTCCCAATTTCAAAGGCAATTTGAGGGTGGATAAGGCCATATGCTTGGAGCTGAACCCATTGGAGTCTGAATATTGGCCTGTTTATCTCTGGGCTGTGTGCCCTGAGCATGTTACCTAACCTCTCTGTGCCGTAGTTGACTACCTTGCTTAGAGTCGATCATAGTTGAAGAATGAGAGGCTTCTTAGAGTGGACGTTTTCTAAGCCTGTAACTGTTGCTCCTTCAGGCGATGGGGGCTCTGCCTTAGTGATCCAGCCAGGCCGTCTTCTGTGGGTTCTCTGGGCAAAGCTCTCATCAGGAGTTTCTCTGGATCCGTGGAATAGATTCTACCTCAGGCGCTGCACTCAGACATTTGCGATTGCATCTAAGTTAGTTAGATATCTCCTCGCTTTCCCTTGGCTTGATCTATCCGTACAGAAAGGAGAAATCTAGACATGAAGACACAGTCCCAAGTGATTATCTGTGGAGTCTATTAGGCATCCTGCAGGTGCGACTATGGGACACCGTGGCCTCATCCTCCTGCCACCTGGTGGCCGGTTAGTAACATGACATCCTCCTGAAACACCATGCGTTCTGGATTCTTTAAAACCGCCTGTGTCATTAGGAGAATACAAAATACAAAACAAAAATGAAGAATGTATTATAGGCACCTCGGATGGACTGATGGTGACATTTTTCTATTTGCTATTAGACATTTTCTGCATTTTGGCAGCTATTTCGTTGTCTTGGTGCTTTACATGCTATGCCTCCTTTTTACTCTGCAATCTCCAGAATCAATTGGAAAAAATGAATTGTATAAAAACCTTGAATCTATGATCATTTATTGCCAAATAATTTGCCAAAGTTTTTTTCTCCATGTATATTTTTGTAATTATAGATATAATAGAAGTTAATAGCTTTAAATATTGTAGTTAACATCCCTCATTTGATTTGGTAAAACATAGAGGAAAGAGTTATTGAAAGGCCTACAACATAGGGGAAAGAAGACTTTGCTTGAGGATATTTAATTCCAGCTACTTTGTAATTTTAGGGAGTTAATTGAATCAGCACTTAATGACACAGGCAACAGCAGGGCTTCTAAGAAAATCACATTATAAATCAGTGTTAATCTCTTATGAAATATGAAATATATAACCCTAGAAATGCCAATGCAAAACTCATTCTTAATCATCTCAAAAGCGTCGTGAAACCACTCATGAAATAATCCCGCACCCTGTCAGGAAACAACATCACCAGCATCCAGAGCCGTCCTGTGCTTTGATCACCACACATGCCCCAGGGCAAAGACAGGCATTATTCTAAATGTCCCTTTCATTTGAACTACTTTAGACAAGCAAAAATGTGGCAAAATTAACACGATGAGTTTCCAGTGTAGCCCTCACTCAATTTCTCTTAATGCTGACATTTCTTTTGAGACAGTTTTGCCCCTGCTGCCCAGGCTGGAGTGCAATGGCACGATCTCAGCTCACTGCAACCTCCGTCTCTCAGGTTCAAGTGATTCTCCTGCCACAGCCTCCCAAGTAGCTGGGATTACAGGCACCCACCACCACACCTGGCTATTTTCTTGTATTTTTAGAGACAGGGTTTCACCATATTGGCCAGGCTGGCCTTGAACTCCTAACCGCAGGTGATGATCTACCCACCTCGGCCTCCCAAAGTGCTGGGACTGCAGGTGTGAGCCATCATGCCTGGCCTAATCTTGACATTTCAATAGCCATAAAACAATGATCAGAATGAGCAAATTTACATTTCACCAGTTTTTCTACTCATGACAATTCCTTTTTCCAAGATCTCATTCAGGATCCCACACTGAATTTAGTTTTTATTTTTTGCCTAGTTTCCTGCAATTTGTAAAGGAAATTTCAAACTCTCAAGACCCCTAAACTTTTATGCAAAAGTAAAGGTTAAGCCTGGAGGCTCAGTCACTCAAACACCCTCTTCCCAATACAGAGCTGTGACTATCAAATAGCATTATCCATCAGCCAGATCCCAGGGAAAGGTAAGAGTCTCAGGCATCTGTGAGGGACTTGCCCCCACAGATCACTCAGAAGTACATTTTTTTCTTGGCCTCCTGTAAAATCATGCCTACTGTAACTTTAGTTCTGTGATGTATGTCTAACTCCTAAAATTAAAGTCTGCTTAATTCACACTGATAATGTTACCCAGTGACAAGCTGCTTTCCAGGAACCCAGAACAAGACAGGTGAGACAAATCATTCTTCCTACCAGGCACTTCTACTGAGAGACCCGACTCTGCCCAGCTCCTTCTTTCCTCTTTAGTGTGCACCTTATCATTGTCAAATATTTTACATTACAGGCTGGGCACTAGCTGAAGTCTCACAATGCAACCACTGACTTTACCACCAACCTGCCGTCTTTCTGTGCCTTTCCCCACACCTTGAAAGAAAATGGATTACATGCAAGAATGTTCTAAATCTTTGGAAAAACAATACAGATTGTTGTGTATTTCTTATCTTTTCTGGGCATACTCTAATGTTGACTTAATAAACCTTGACTACAGAGAAATTTCCAGTCACAACATTTTTCAGAGACAAGTTTCCAACATTTCTTTTTGTTGGGTCTTGACGGCGAAATAATGAATCAGTTAACATACGCCAAATGAATTCCATATTCATTATTCCCTGGACTTTTTCTTGCATTACTGGATAAATATTCCTAAATACTACAGTTTAATTTTTACTATTCATTGAAAATTATATAAATAAAATTGTGTCGATGAAAAGAGTCAAACCCTGTAAAATATTTTAAGAGATTTATTCTGAGCCAAATATGAGTGACCAATGGCCCATGGAACTGCCCTCAGGAGATGCTGAGAACATGGACCCGAGGTGGCTGGGCCACAACTTGGTGTAACATATTTTAGGGAGACATAAGACATCAGTCAGTATGTAGAAGGTGTACCGTGGTTTGACGTGGAAACACAGAACAATTGGAAGTGTGCGTTTCTAAGTCAGAGGCAGAGTCAAAGATTTTCTGATTGGCAATTAGCTGAAAGAGTTGTTATCAGTAGAAAGAAATGTCTGGTTATGGTAAGAGTTTGTGGAGACCAAGACACTATCTTGCAGATGAGGTCTCCAGCAAGCAGGCTTCAGAGAGAATAGATTGTAAATGTTTATCAGACTTAAAGAATCTGTTCTATCAGTAATTCTAAAACGGAGGGGAGGGTATCGTGAGGCACGTCAAGCTCTTCCTTCCCATCATGGCCTAAACTAGTTTTTCAGGTTAACTTTGGAATGCCTTTGCTGAGAGGAGGGCCCTATTCAGATGGTTAAGGGAGCCTTAGACTTTTGTTTTTGGTTTAAAACCCTTTAGTATTTAGCCGGAATTTTAGGAAGGGGGGGACCCTGATTTTTGTAGTGAGAAGAACCCATATCAGTGTACATGGAGATAAACGTGCACAAACAACAAATACACAATTCAAGATCAGATAAAAAGATAAATGTGACACTGAAAGATGCTTCTGAACCCTATATCTGAGGCCACCAAACAATCCAAGCAAAATCATTGTAACCTGGTTACAAAGATGTGTATTTCAAATACTGGCATATCCCAGATGACTCAAGAGAAAAGACACAAAAATGGGAAGATTAAAATTTTGAAAAAGAGAAAACAGATTCCTTATCAGCCTTTTTACCAGAATGAGCTTATTTCCAGAGTCCCAGCCATTAATGAAGAGCATAGAGGGTTATGAACAAAATGTGACTTCACCTCACAAAACCTGACTTGGTGAACAAGGTCCCCAAACTAGTTGCCATCAGTGACGTGCAGAAGAGCAAGTGCAGAGGGCAAGCTGGGGCACAAGCAGGCTGTGTGGTGCAGTCTCCTCTGAGCATTCTCTGAGAGGCAGATAGGTCTAAAGAGCATAGATGGGAAGACCGACACTGATAGAATACCATGTCAGAAGTCAGAGTTGTGATCGCTTTGGTGTGGGGACAGGACAGGGGTTTTGAGGGTTGGTAATCTTTGACAAGCTGGGTCAAGAAAAAGATCGAGCTCCTGGTTTCAAACAATCCTCCCACCTCAGCCTCCCCAGTAGCTAGCAGATACATGTATCTGTGTGTATATATATGTATATGTGGATATATGAAAGAAAACTGACTAATTCGTCTATACATATATATATTTCCTTCTGATAAATATCCTGTTAAAATTGTGACTGCTTCAAGAATTCTCACTGTCATCTTCACAGGCCCTGCCTTCTACTGCCTCTGCTGCTTCCATCCAGACTGTTTGCCCCAGGGCTGCACGAGGTCTTCCTGGGATGCTGCCTCTTCACCAGGACCCTCTGATTCTTGACTGTACCACGTCTTCTACTTTAGAACTTCCCCATTGCGGAGCATATCTTTCAACAGGTTTATAACAAAATAGGTGGGAGGAATTTTTTTTTGAGGCCTTGTATGTTTGAAAATGATTTTCTTTTATCCTCCCACTTGACAGTAGACTTGGTGAGGTGTCAATGTGTAGGTTGAGAAAAGCTTTCCCTCATAAATATGAGGATGTCCCTCCATTGTTTTCTAATGTTCAGTATTTCTATTGGGAGTTCAGTGCTCTTAATTTTAGATATGTTGTGTGTGAACTAATTTTTCACCCCCTGAGGCCTTAGGCTCTTTGGCAGTTGTGTTAAATGTTCTGTCTTCTCTTCATAAGGGGCTCTTTTTAACAATTGTGTGTAGGCAATTAAATGAACCTTTTAGTCTGAGAAATGTCTCAGTTCCAGAATTTTTGTTTTGAAACTTGACTAGAATATGTGCTTTCCTTCCATTTAAAACATTTTTTTCCTCTGGAATTTCTATTACTTGATTTGCCTGCTGACTCTCAAACTGGATCTCATTTCATGCAATATTTTTGCATCTCTGTCTCTTTGTCCTTTTATAGTCCTACACTGTCCTTAATCTAAATGGGCTTCAGAACTCCCAAAACACCCTGTTCTAGTTTAATATCTGTTCTTACGTTCTTCTCTCAGCAGATTAGTCAGTTATCTTTTATAGACTTTCTCTACTTGCTGCATACTGTATTTCCTCTTATTTTCACTGATTCGTATGATTTCTGCCTTTTATTTTAGAAGTTTTCCTCAAGCGGCGTAATCCCTGTCTTTTTCCTAATGTTAAAGTCTCTGGATAAGGACAAGTCTTGATAACAAGTGGGATTCACTAAACTATGATGAAAATGATTTATTTTGGAAACCTCAAATGTCGGTATTGCTAGGTGTTTTCTTTGGTGTGGTCTGCTTCCTCTGCAAATCCTTCTGGGGGCTGCCAGCATTCTGAGACCCACGCTGGGGAATGAGCTGGCGTGCTTCACAATACAGGGCGCAGTCTTGCCACTTAACCCACACGACGTCTGTTTTCCAATCCCAGAGCCCCTTGGGCACAACACCTCCCCAGCTAGCATTGTCAGGTCGGGGAGGAAGGGTCGTCTAACTGAAGTGGGTGTGTAACAGTTTGTGTACAAACTTTCAGCCAAGCCTCCCATCTCAGCGTTACCTGTAGCATTTAGCCCTGATGAGTTCTTCCAATAGGAACCAACTTGCTTCTGAACTTCAATCACCAGCTCAGTGTTCTGCTTTGAGATTTTTATGTCAAAAACAGTTTCCTTTGGCTTTCCAGCTTCTAAATCTTCATTGCTGTTTTTTCTCCTAACATCTCGATTCTTCTGTATGTATGGTTTAAACATAATAGTCCGTTCACTGAGTGGTAAACACTCGTGTTTCAAAACAGGCCAGAAAATATCTTTTGTTAATTTGATCTTTTTAATTTATTACCGTTTTGTTTCAAATTTTTAAACTTATATTTTAATTGACAAACATTGCATATATGTATGGTGTACAACACATTGTGTGTATATATATATATACACACATATATATACATTTTGGAAAGACAAGCTAATCAACATATCAATTACTTCACATCCTATAATTTTGAGTGATGGGAATATTTAAAACCTATACCCTAGCCATTTGAAAATACATAATACATACATATAAACTGCAATCATCCTGTTATACAATAGATCTAAACCTATTTCTCCTGTCTGACTACCCTTTTGAATGATAGTATAGCTGAGTTTACAATTCAGGATTGGTAGTTTTATTCTAACAGCATTTGCCCTTGAGACATTCTTTTTTTCTTTAAGAGTTTTTTTTTTTTTTAACTTTTATTTCAGGTTGAGGGGTCCATGTGCAGGTTTGTTATATAGGTAAATTGCATGTCACTGATTATTTCACCACCCAAGTAATAAGCATAGTTCCTGATACGTACTTTTTCAGTCCTCACTCTACTCCCTACCTTCACTCTCAGCTAGGCCCGGGGGGTCTGCTATTCTTTGTGTCCATAGGTACTCTGTTTAGCTCCCACTCATAAGTGAAAATATGTGGTATTTGGTTTTCCATTTCTGTACTAGTTTACTTAGGATAATGGCCTCTAGCCCCATCAACATTGCCACAAAGAACACGATATTGTTTTCTGGCTGCATAGTATTCCATGACGTATATGTACAGGATTTTCTTTATCCAGTCTACTATTATAATGGGCATTTAGGTTGATTCCATGTCTTTGCTATTGTGAACAACGCTGTGATGAATGTGTGTGTGTGTGTGTGTGACTTTATGGTAGAATGATTTATACTCCTTTGGGTCAAAGGGTAACTATTTTAAGTTCTTTCAGAAATCGCCAACCTACTTTTACAATGGCTGAACTAATTTACATTCCCAACAGGAGTATATAAGCATTCCCTACTCGCTGCAACCTAACCAACATCTGTTATTTTTTGACTTTTTAGTAGCCGCACTGACAGGTGTGAGATGGTATCTCATTGTGGTTTTTATTTGGACTTCTTTAATGATTAGTGATATTGAGTATTTTTCATATCCTTGTTGGCTGCATGTAAGTCTTTTTTGGAAAAGTATTTGTTAATATGCTTTGCCCACTGTGCAAAAGCTCTTTAGTTTAATTAGATCTCATTTGTCAGTTTTTGCTTTTGGTGACCTTGCTTCACCTTGCTGTTGGCATCTTCACCATAAAATCTTTTCTGGGTCCTATGTCTAGAATGATATTTCTTAGGTTACCTTCCAGATGTTTTATGGTTTTAGATTTTACACATAAGTGTTTTATACCATATACAAAAATCAACTCAAGATTGATAAGGAAGAGTTCCAGTTTCAATCTTTTGCATTATGGCTACACAGTTATTTTAGCAACATTTACTGAACAGGGAGATCTTTCCCTATTACTTGTTTTTGTTCACCTTGTTGAATGTCAGATGGTTTTAGATGTGTCATTATTTCTGGGCTCTCTACTTTGTCCCATTGGTCTGTCTTTGTACCAGTACCATGCTGTTTTGGTAGCTGTAGCCCTAGTTGTATGATTTAAAGTTGGGTAGTGTGATGCCTCCAGCTTTGTTCTTTTTGCTTAGGATCGCCTTGGTTATTTGGGCTCTTTTTTGGTTCCATGTGAATTTTAAAACACTTTTTTCTAATTCTGTGAAGAATTCCATAGGTAGTGTTAAATGAATAGCATTGCATCTATAAATTGCCTTGGGCAGGATGACTATTTTCATGATATTTGATTCTTCCTATTCATGAGCATGTAATGTTTTTCCATTTGATGTTTCATCTCTTATTTCTTTGAGTAGTGTTTTGTAATTTTCACTGGATCGATCTTTCACCTCTCTGGTTAGCTGTATTCCTAGATATCTTATTTTTGTGGCTATTATCAAGGAGACTGCATTTTTTATTTGGCTCTCAGCATGAATGCTATTGGTGCATAGGAAGTCTGAGTTTTGTACCTTGTTTGCTGAATTTATCAGATCAAGGAGCTTTGGGACAGAGACCATGGAGTTTGCTAGCTATAGTATCATGTCTGCAAACAGGGATAGTTTGAGGTTTTTTCTTCCTATTTGGATGCCTTTTATTTCCTTCTCTTGCCTGATTGCTCTGGCCAGAACTTCCAATACTATATTGAGTAGGAGTGGTGAGAGAAGGCTTCCTTGTCTTGTGCTGGTTTTTAAGGAAATGCTTCCAGCTTTTGCCCATTCCAGTATGATGTTCACTGGAGTTTTCATAGAAGGCTCTTGTTATTTTGAGGTATATTTCTTCAATATAACACAAATGGGAGTTGAAATTTATCAAAAGCCTTTTCTGAATGCATTGAGATAATCATGCGGTTTTTGTTTTTACCCCTGTCTATGTGATGTGATGTTGAACCAACCTTGCATCCCAGGGATGAAGCCTACTTTGATCATGGTGGATAAGCTTTTTGATGTGTTGTTAGATTGTATTTTGAAGATTTTTGCATCTATGTTAATCAAGGATATTGGCCTGAATTTTCTAGTTTTCCTTTGTGTGTGTGTGTCTGTGTGTGTGTGTCTGCCAGGCTTTGGTATCAGGATGTTGCTGGCCTTATAGAATAAGTTAGGGAGGGGGTCTCTCCTCCTCAATTCTTTGGAATACTTTCAGTAGGAATGACATGAGCTCTTTCTCTACATCTTGTAGGATTTAGCTATGAATCTGTCTGGTCCTGGGCTATTTGTTGTTGGTAGGCTTTCTATTACTAATTTAATTTCAGAACTTTTTATTTGTTCAAGGACTCAGCTTCATCCTGATTCAATCTTGGGAGGTTGTATGTGTCCAGAAATTGACTTCTAGATTTTCTAGTTTGTGTGCATAAAGCTGTTGATAGTGGTCTCTGAGGGTTTTCTTTGTTTTTCTGTGGGGTTGGTGGTAACGAACCCTTTGTCAATCCTGATTGTACTTATTTGTAACTTCTCTTTATCTAGTGGTCTATTTTTAGTCTTTATTTTTTTCAAATACTTCTGGATTTGTTATTTTTATATGGTTTTTCACATCTCAATTTCCTCCCATGAAGCTCTGATTTTGATTACTCTTTGCTAGTTTTGGAGTTGGTTTACTCTTGTTTATCTACTTCTAAGTGTGATGTTAGGTTGTTAATTTTAGGTCTTTCTGACTTTTCATGTGGATAGTTAGTGCTGCAAACTCCTCTTAACACTGCTTTAGCTACATCCTAGAGATTCTGGTGTGTTTTATCTTCTCATTAGTTTCAAATAATTTATTGATCTCTGCTTTAATTTGGTTGTCTACAAAGGTCACCATTAGCATATTGTTTAATTTTCATATAACTGTTTTGAGTGATTTTCTTAGTATTGGTCTCTATTTTTATTGCACTGTGATCCAAGAGTATGGTTGCTATAATTCAGTTGCTGAGGGTGGTTTTGTGTGAGATTGTGTGGTCAATTTTGGAGTATATGCCACGTACAGGTGAGAAGAATGTTTACTGTTTTGGGGTTCAGAGTTGTGAAGATGTCTGTTAGGTCCATTTGGCCAAGTGTTGAGGTTAGGTCTCAAGTATCTTTGTTATTTTGCCTCAAAACTGTCAGTGGGATGCTGAAATCTCCCATTCTTACTGTGTGGGAGTCTAAGTATCTTTGTAGGTCTCTGTATAACTGGCTTCATGGACCTGGGTGCTTCTGTGTTGTATGCATAGATATCTAGGATAGTTAGATCTTGTGGAATGGAAACCTGTACCATTATATTATGGCCATCTTTGTCTTTTGTGACCTTAGTTGTTTTGAAGTCTGTTTTGCCCGAAATTAGAATTGAAACCCCTGCTTTGTTTCCATTTGCTTGGTAGATTTTTTTCCATCCCTTTGAGCCTATTGGTGTCATTGCACGTTAAATGGGTCCTTTGATGACAGCATATCTTTGAATCTTCTTTATCCAGCTTCCCACTCTGTGCCCTTTAAATGAGGTATTTAGCTTGTTTACATTCAAGATTAACATTGATACATGTAGATTTGATCCTGTCATCCTATTCCTAGGTGGTTTTTCTGCAGGCTTGTTTGTGTGGTTGCTTTATGGTGTCAATGGTCTACGTATTTAAGTGTCTTTTGGTAGTGCCTGGTCTAATGGTCTTTTCTTTCCACATTTAACACTCCTTTCAGGACCTCTTGTAAGGCAGGTCTGGTTGTAATGAACTCCCTTAGCATTTGCTTGTCTGAAAAGAAACTTATCTTTCCTTTGCTTATGAAGCTTAGTTTGGCTGGATATAAAATACTTGGTTTGAATATTCTTTAGGAATGCTGAACATAGGCCCCCAACCTCTTCTGGTTTGTAGGGTTTCTGCTGAAGGATCTGCTGTTAGCCTGATGGGGTTTCCTTGGCAGGTGACTTGCCTCTTTTCTCTAGCTGCCTTTAACATTTTTCTTGTTTTCCATCTTTGAGAATCTGATGACTATGTATCTTAGTGATGGACTTCTTGTGTTGTGTCTTGCAGAAAAGAAGTACTGAAATGTGCCGAAATGACAGCACAGTTAAAGGGATATGAGCCCACACAGATGAGAACAAACCAGTGCAAGAACTCTGGCAACTCAAAAAGCCAGAGTATCTTCTTTCCTCCAACCAACCACACTTTACCCCACACGAATATGGAGAAATGCAGAGCTGCTACCGATAGGTGTGACTGACCCAGAGTGTTCCAGCTGTGTCATGGGCCTACACCAGGGGCCCTTCCTGGTGATGAGCAGGGGACCAAAGGGCTCACAGGGGAGACCAAATGTGTTCTCACTCAGTGCTCTCAATTTGAATATTGGCCTCTCTAACAATGTGGGGGAAATCTTCATGGGCAATTTCCTGAAATATGTCTCCTAAATTGCTCTGTTCTGTTCCATTGGTCTTTATCTCTGTTTTGGTAGCAGTACCATGCTGTTTTAGTTACTGTAGCCTTGTAGTATAGTTTGAAGTCAGGTAGCATGATGCCTCCAGCTTTGTTCTTTTGGCTGAGGATTGTCTTGACAATGCAGGGTCTTTTTTGGTTCCATATGAAATGTAAAGCAGTTTTTTTTTTTCCAATTCTGTGAAGAAAGTCATTGGTAGCTTAATGGGGATGGCATTGAATCTGTAAATTACCTTGGGCAGTATGGCCATTTTCACAATATTGATTGTTCCTATCCATGAGCATGATATGTTCTTCCATTTGTTTGTGTTCTCTTTTATTTCACTGAGCAGTGGTTCGTAGTTCTCCATGAAGAGGCCCTTCACATTCCTTTTAACTTTGGATTCCTAGGTATTTTATTCTCTTTGAAGCTATTGTGAATGGGAGTTCATTCATGATTTGGTTGTCTGTCTGTTACTGGTATATAAGAATGCTTGTGATTTTTGCACATTGATTTTGTATCCTGAGACTCTGCTGAAGTTGCTTATCAGCTTAAGGAGATTTTGGGCTGAGACAATGGGGTTTTCTAAATATACAATCATGTCATCTGCTAACAGGGAGAATTTGACTTCTTTTCTTAAATGAATTACCCTTTCTTTCTCTTGCCTGATTGCCCTAGTCAGAACTTCCAACACTATGTTGAATAGGAGTGGTGAGAGGGCATCCCTGTCTTGTGCCAGTTTTCAAAGGGAATGCTTCCAGTTTTTGCCCATTCAGTATGATATCAACTGTGGGTTTGTCATAAATAGCTGTTATTATTTTGAGATATGTTCCATCAATACCAAATTTATTGAGTGGTTTTAGCATGAAGGGCTGTTGAATTTTGTCAAAGGCCTTTTCTGCATCTGTTGATAATCATGTGGCTTTTGTCTTTGGTTCTGTTTATATGCTGGATTAGATTTATTGATTTGCATATGTTGAACCAGCCTTGCATCCCAGGGGTGAAGCCCACTTGATCATGGTGGATAAGCCTTTTGATGTGCTGTTGGATTCGGTTTGCCGGTATTTTATTGAGGATTTTTGCATCGATGTTCATCAGGGATATTGGTCTAAAATTCTCTTTTTTTTTTGTTGTCTGCCAGGCTTTGGTATCAGGATGATGTTGTCCTCATAAAATGAGTTAGGGAGGATTCCCTCTTTTTCTATTGATTGG
>NW_022168994.1:18485-33175 GCF_008728515.1 Papio anubis
TCGCGTGGTTCGAAGTTCTCCATGAAGAGGCTCCTTCACATTCCTTTTAACTTTGGATTCCTAGGTATTTTATTCTCTTTTGAAGCAGCTGTGAATGGAGTTCATTCAAGATTCTGGTTGTCTGTCTACTGGTATATAAGAATGCTGCAGGATTTTTGCACATTGGATTTTTGTATCCTGAGACTCTGCTGAAGCCACATCAGCTGCTGAGATTTTGGGCTGAGACAATGGGGTTTTCTAAATATACAATCATGTCATCTGCTAACAGGAGAATTTGACTTCTAAAATTCGAATTTTCACTCCTTTCTTTTCTCTTGCCTGATTGCCCTAGTCAGAACTTCCAACACTATGTTGGAATTAGGAGGGTGAGGCATCCCTGTCTTGTGCCAGCCAGCTGGAATGCTTCTCCAGTTTTGCCCATTCAGTATGATATCAACTGTGGGTTTGTCATAAATAGCTGCTATTTTGAGATATGTTCCACTAATACCAAATTTATTGAGTGGTTTTAGCATGAAGGGCTGCTTGAATTCTGTCGCGCCTTTTCTGCATCTAGTTGATAATCATGTATTTTGTCTTTGGTCTCTGTTTATATGCTGGATTAGATTTATTGATTTGCATATGTTGAACCAGCCTTGCATCCCAGGGGTGAAGCTTCTCCATACTCATCATGGCGATAAGCCTTTGATGTGCTGTTGATTCGGTTTGCCGGTATTTATTGAGGATTTTTGCATCGATGTTCATCAGGGATATTGGTCTAAAATTCTTTTTTTTTTGTTGTCTGCCAGGCTTTGCATCAGGGATGATGTTGTCCTCATAAAATGAGTTAGGGAGGATTCTCTTTTTCTATTGATTGATTAGTTTCAGAAGGAATGCGCCCAGTTCTCTCCTTGTACCTCTGGTAGAATTCGGCTGTGAATCCTTCTGTTTCTGGACTTTTTTTGGTTGGTAGGCTATTAATTATTGCCTCCCTTTCAAAGCCTGCTATTGGTCTATTCAGGGATTCAACTTCTTCCTGGTTTAGTCTTGGGAGAGTGTATGTGTTCAGGAAGTTACCCATTTCTTCTAGGTTTTCTAGTTTGTGTAGAGGTGTTTATAGTATTCTGTGATGGTAGTTTGTATTTCTGTGGGGTCGGTGGCCATATCCCCTTTATCCTTTTTTATTGTGTCTATTTGATTCTTCTATCTTCTTAGTCTTGCTAGCAGTTTATCAATTTTGTTAATCTTTTCAATAAAAAACCAGCTCCTGGATTCACTTTTTTTTTTTTTTTTTTTTTTTTGAAGGGTTGTGTCTATCTCCTTCAGTTCTGCTCTGATCTTAGTTATTTCTTGCCTTTTGCTAGTATTTGAATGTGTTTGCTTTTGCTTTTCTAGTTCTTTTCATTGTGATGTAGGGTGTCAATTTTAGATCTTTCCTGCTTTTTCTTGTGGACATTTAGTGCTATAAATTTCCCTCTACACACTGCTTTAAATGTGTCCCATAGATTCTGGTATTGTTGTATCTTTATTTCTGCCTTTAGTTTCATTATGTACCCAGTAGTCATTCCAGGAGCAGGTTGTTCAGTTTCCATGTAGTTGAGGGGTTTTGAGTGAGTTCCTTAGTCCTGAGTTCTAGTTTGATTGCACTGTGGTCTGAGAGACAGTTTAACATTTCTGTTCTTTTACATTTGCTGAGGAGTGCTTTACTTCCAACTATGTGGTCAATTTTGGAATAAGTGTGATGTGGTGCTGAGAAGAATGTATATTCTGTTGATTTGAGGGTGGAGAGTTCTATTAGGTCTGCTTGGTACAGAGTTGAGTTCACTTCCTGGATATCCTGTTAACTTTCTGTCTTGTTGATCTGTCTAATGTTGACAGTGGGGTGTTAGTCTCCCATTATTATATAGGAGTCTAAGTCTCTTTGTAAGTCTCTAAGGACTTGCTTTATGAATCTGGGTGCTCCTGTATTGGGTGCATATATATTTAGGATAGTTAGCTCTTCTTGTTGAATTGATCCCTTTACCATTATGTAATGGCCTTCTTTGTCTCTTTTGATCTTTGTTGGTTTAAAGTCTGTTTCATCAGAGACTAGGATTGCAACCCCTGCCTGTTTGTTTTCCATTTGTTTGGTAGATCTTCACCCATCCCTTTATTTTGAGCCTATTTGTGTGTCTGCAAGTGACATGGGTCTCCTGAATACAGCAAACTGATGGGTGTTGACTCTTTATCCAATTTGCCAGTCTGTGTCTTTTAATTGGACCCTTTAGCCCATTTACATTTAAGGAGGTTAATATTATGTGTGAACTTGATCCTGTCATTATGATATTAGCTGGTTATTTTGCTTGTTAGTTGATGCGGTTTCTTCCTAGCATCAATGATCTTTACATTTTGGCATGTGTTTTGCAATGGCTGGTACCAGTTGTTCCTTTCCATGTTTAGTGCTTCCTTCAGGATCTCTTCTAGGGCAGGCCTGGTGGTTACAAAATCTCTAAGCATTTGCTTGTCTGTAAAGGATTTTATTTCTCTTTCACTTATGAAACTTAGTTTGCCTGGAGATGAAATTCTGGGTTGAAAATTCTTTAAGAATGTTGAATATTGGCCCCCACTCTCTTCTGGCTTGGAGAGTTTCTGCTGAGAGATCTGCTGTTAATCTGATGGGCTTCCCTTTGTGGGTGACCCAACCTTTCTCTCTGGCTGCCCTTAACATTTTTTCCTTCATTACAACTTTGAATCTGACGATTGTGTCTTGGAGTTGCTCTTCTCCAGGGGTATCTTTGTGGCATTCTCTGTATTTCCTGAATTTGAATGTTACCCTGCCTTGCTAGGTTGGGGAAGTTCTCCTGGATGATATCCTGCAGAGTGTTTTCCAGCTTGGTTCCATTCTCCTAGTCACTTTCAGGCACACCAATCAGACGTAGATTTGGTCTTTTCACATAATCCCATATTTCTTGGAGGCTTTGTTCATTTCTTTTTACTCTTTTTTTCTCTACATTTCTCTTCTCACATCATTTCATTCATTTGATCTTCAATTACTGATACTTTCTTCCAGTTGATTGAGTTGGTTACTGAAGCTTGTGCATTTGTCACATAGTTCTCTTGTCATAGTTTTCATCTTTTAAAACATCTTTTTCACTCTATACATTTGTGAGTGCCATAGATAATTTAAGACATAGACGTAACTAAAAGATATCTCTAATCCCATCACATTTTATTTACTGTAAAGTTTTGTTTTCTTTGTAAAATTTTAGTTTTTGTTTTTAATCAATTCATAACAATTGTATATTTTTACAGGGTATGGGTGATGTTTTGATACATATATACATTGTATAATCAAATCAGAATAATTAAAATAAAATTTTCAAAATAGCTAAAAGACAGGATTTTGAATAGTCTTTAACTGACAAATGTAATATTTGGTGACAGATGTTTCATTACATGTACACATTGTGGAATGACCATGTCATAATAATTAACATATCCATCATCTCACATACTCATCTTTTGTGGGAGAACATATTTTTAATACATAGATGGATACATAGATACAAAAATACTATAGAAGTCATGCTGTATATAGCTCTACATCTGCATAAATATTATGCTTGTTATCCATATTTTCAGTGTTTAAATACTTTTAGAAATATTGTTTTGAATATAACTTCATAATATTTTACCTTAACAGAATCTAAGAGTTTTCTTATTTCCAGTGTAGATTTCTTCGGATTTTTTTTACTAATCTAAAACAATACTATAATGAATCTGTATAAGAAATTCCTTTATCAGTTGTTACATTTTTATTAAACAGTGTCCCTCTCATATTCATATATTCGGGTTGTACTCACCAAGGAATGACCCTGACATACCACAAAAGGCGGCACTGGTGTTTCCACTGTACTCACAGCAACACTGATAATCATACATTTTTTGCCTCTGTTGTTCAGCAAATTAAAAATGGACATTTTTGTGCTTTTTATCATTGTCTTTGTACGTACAAGTCTTCCACAAATTCTTTACTAACATGTTTGTGTTTTAAAAATTGACATGTCTCTCTTCTGATTAATATGCAAGAGAATGTTACACATTACCGATCCTTAGCCTTTCATTTGTCATATGAACCATGTTTCCTAATTAGAAAAAAATTGTTTTATTCAGAGATTGTTTTCATTTTTCAAAAGCTAATTTTATTTTCCATGTTTTCTTCATTGCCTTTGCTCATAGTTTAGCTAGATCTTTACCCATTCATGTCTTGTTTTATATTTTCATTTTCCATATGTAAACATTTGATTTGATATTTTAAATATTGTGATAACAGGATCTAGTTTCACCTAACTTTTTACTAAATTTTCATAATTTACTGAGTAATGCTGCTTTAGTTCACTGAATCACAATGGAAATTTTGAGACTTGTATTTTCCCAGAATTGTGTTGCAATCATGCCAAGGAACAACACATTTCATTGGTTAATTTTTTTTTCCCCCATAATCATTGACAATCTATTGAGAGAGAAACATCTCTGCTGTTTTCATCAGATTATGGCACTAGAAATCTTCAGTGATTTCGTTGAGTAACATTTAATAGCTTAATATGCAGGTTTCTGTTCTAAGTAGACCAAAGCTTCATTAAGGCTGACCCTGATTAGTATATATGAGATGTTCAAACTTGTAAAATACACTTTTGAATGTCTTTTTAAAATGATACTTTAGTAGACAATTCACTACCTAACTCTTCATGCCTTTGAATGTTGAGATATTTTAAAAATTCACAGCTCAAATATGAAAAAAAGTATATAGTAACATTTCTGCAATAAAAGTCACAAATACAGTAATGTGGTGGCTTGAGTGTGGGTGCGTTTTAACATGCAAATTCTACAATAAATTTATAGCACAAGATCCTTGTGGCTGAATAGAGCAGCACAATGATAACTTAAGCATCTTAAAATACTCAAGTTCTGTAGAACTTAGTATAGTTCCCTTCAACTCCAGGGAAATGTCGTGCCTCCTAAATTTATACAAGTCTATTTTTTTTTTTCTTAATTTTCTAATAGTTTCACCTTGGAAGTTGTAAGTAGCTTACCTGGATGGGAAAGCAGGTCAGTGGCAGGGCTGGCCAGGACGTGGGCCGGCCTGCCCTGAAATCCCCTGCACACCTTGCTTGTCTCAATCTCTTATCTCAGGCTCTCCCACTCTGAGTGAGTCTCCAGCCAAATACAAGGCATTATGGAGGGTTAGGAAATGGAAAGAAAAGTGCAATCACTTTTTTCCCACAACAGGAAAAAGCATAAGGAACACACAGAAATTTGGGCTTCCTTGCAGGTAATTAGGGGCTAGTCCTGAAAGGTTATAAAGACCAAGAGAATTTTTTTTAATGCTTCCTTTGTTTTCAGTAAGTGAACTGAGCTATCATTTTAACTATTTTCAGGTGATTGTTTTAATCCTCTTAATATAAGGAAGTAGTCGATTTGCCCGTTATAAATTCTAAATGTTGCCAGGCATTGGTTTATTCACTCCAGTCAAGTGCCTGCTTTGTGCCCCTTCCTATGCTTGTCACTGGGGGCACAGTAAGGACAAGAGAGGCAAAAAGATTAAAGACAATGTCCTTTATCAGTCTGAATTAAATTGCATGTGTTATTAGATAACTAAACACAGGGGACACTGAAGAATTCAAAGCAAGGTCTGCAGAAAAGGAATTATGGAGATGAGGATGAGGTTCTGATGTTTAAGTATAAGAGAAATGATAAAAACAGCCAAATTTGGTCTCAGACATGTAATGATGTGTATAGGACAGAATATACAAGGCTTTAAAACATTTCATCGCTTACTGTCCTATGAAAGCTACAGAGGATACATAAAGGATCCAAAAGGCTTTAAACACATTTCAAAACTCATATCTGCCTAAAACACATAGGTAGCTAGTAATGGAAAAGCATTTAGATAAAGTATTTCATTTTAGGCAACATCATATCAAAAGTAAAAAAACAATGTACAAATCTACTAAAATTATGAAAAGTTGGTTCCATTGAAATAAAGTTGCAATGAAATCTGATATTTCTTTGTAATAGAATTCAAATGCTACATATTAGGGTCAAAGGAATCAGTATCAAGCAAAAATAGAAATTAATATTGAGGTGACAGATGTTAGGTAATAAATAGAAGATAAAAGCAAAATTAAAAAATGTTAAGAACAAATGAAGAGAAACAGCTTATTAAAATAGTGAAAGACCAGAAAGAGGCTTCAAAGTCTCTTTTAAGCTGGGGCTGAGTCGATGGGTTTTCCAAATATTCAATCATGTCCTCTGCAAACAGACAATTTGACTTTCTCTTTCTATTTGAATAGTCTTTCTCTTGCCTGATTGTCCTGACCAGAACATCCAATACTATGTAGAATAGGAGTGGTAAGAGAGGCTGGACCAAGTGGACTGAATGGACGCCTACAGAACTCTCCACCCCCAATGAACAGAATATACATTCTCAGTGCCACATAGCACGTATGCTAAAATTGGCCACATAACTGGATGTAAAACACTCCTCAGCAATTCCAAAAGAATGGAAACCATAACAGTCTCTCAAATTTTGCAGTACAATCAAATTAGAACTCAGGATTAAGAAACGCACTCAAAACCGCACACCTACATGGAAACTGAACAACCTGCTCTTGAATGACTGAGTAACGAAATTAAGGCAGAAATAACTTATTTGAAACCAATGAGTACAAAACACAACATACCGGAATCTCCAGGACACAGCTCAAGCACTGTTAAGAGGGAAATTTATAGAACTATAAAGTCCCACAACAGAAAGCTGGAAAGATCTAAAATTAACACCCTTAACATCACAATTAATAGAACTAGAGGAGCAAGAGCAAACACATTCAAAAGCTAGCAGAAGACAAGAAATAACATGAGAGCAAGACTTGAATGAAATAGAAACACGAAAATCCCTTCAAAAACCAATGAATCCAGGAGCTACTTTTTAAAAAAGATTAACAAAATAGATGGACCACTAGCTAGACTAATAAGAGAGAAGAATCAAATAGACACAATGGAAAATGATAAAGGGGATATCACCACTGATCCCACAAAAATACAAACTACCATTAACATTTAGAAACCAAGATCTAGGCACTCCATGTGCTCATTCATTGCTGCTGTGATGTCACTGCTTTCAGAACATTCACTCCTTTGTGTGAACAATTGAATATGACTAGTGGTCCAACAACTCTACACTCAGCCTTGCACAGGTCATTAAAAGCGAAACCCTAAAGTTCATGACTATGAATACATTTTCAAATTCTGGAGAATCCAAACCTTCAAATTCATCCACTGACTCCTTCACAAAGCACACTTTAATTTCCATATTAATAACACTTTGTATGATTTTTTTCATGTGAATTTCCAGGACAACTTTGTTTTATCTTCCTAACAAAGACTTCCATTATATTAAAAGTCTTTAAACCTCTTATAAATTATTCTTGTTTTCCAGGTTTTTGAATCAATATCACTCACTTCCATCTGAGGCATTTATTCTTCAAAATATGAAGTAAGAGTTTTCCTTGGAGGTTTCAGTAAATTTTAGAATTGAAAATGGAAGAGTCAGCCAAGTTAGTGTCCCCAGTGGTGGATATTAACACATTTCCAGCCATTGTTTGTACTCTTCTAAATTAGCACTCTCAAACACAGCCCTGGGAGTTCCTCCTCTTCAAATGCCAGCTCCCCTCACAGATACCACCATTCCTTGCTGGTGGCCACCACAGCCAATTCCCGTTTGCTTGACGTTAAAACTATACCAATTTATATGGGATGGTGTCTGCAAATGGTCAAATGAACAGATGGAACAGAAAAAGCCTAGAAATGGATCAGCACCTACATGTACATTGGGTTTATGACAAGGGCAGCCATTCAGAGTGGGAAATGGAGTATGTTTTTAATAGTTCTGACTCCACTGTGCACATCCACATGGAAAAAATGAATATTGATCCCTATATTACAGGATAAGAAAATATAGTTCAGATGGGCTGTAGATTGAAATATAAAAGGTAAAATAATCTTAGAAGAAAATGTAGAACACCACATTATAATCGTGAGGTAAGCAAGTATTTCTTAAACAGAAAAGTGCTAACCCTAAAGGAAAACAGCAAATTGGACTTCATTAAATCAGAATTTATTTTTAAAAATACTCACATTGTAAAAAAGTAACCCATAGAAAATAAGGAAATATTTACAATAGATATATCTATGAAGGATTCATATAGAACATAGAGGAGAAACTCCTACAAATCAATACGGAAGCAGAAAATCCACTTACAAATGACAAAAGAGTAGAATGGGCATTTACCAATATGATAGCCATGATTCCAATAAATTCCCATAAATGCACGAAAAGGTGCTCAACTTGGCTAGTTGTCAAAAAATGACACTTTAAAACTACAACGAAATATCACATCTGTCAGTGTGGTTATGATGATTAAAATAACTGCTAATGGGACTATAAATTGATAAAACCTCTGGAAAACAGTTTGACAGTATCTGATAGAGCTGAACATGTGCCCATCTATGACCCAGATATCCCACTCCTGGTTATATATGCAACAGAAATGCAAATGTGTGTTTACCAAACTACATGTTTTAAAATGTGGGTGAAATATTTTACTGAACGAATTTGTTGTGGTGGTTAATATATATTTTTAAAAACATATAGCTTTATAAAATTTAAATGATTGCAATAAATTTCTCCAATTAATAAAAATTAAAATGGTCAATTTAGCTGCTGTATTTTTGTGTATTATCCTTTTAGCTTGTACTATGCAATTTGTGTTTTATTAATGGATGTAAAGATGTGCTGACTATTTCATTAGGTTGAGTTTCAACTTAAAAATGATCATAGGGTATTATTTATAATAACCATAAATAGAAAACAAGCTGTCGTGAACAACAAAACAAATTGGTCTTTATTCTTATAGTAGCATACATACAATACAGAGTAAGAATGAACAAACCACCACCATAACTACATGTAAATGTGGTTGAATCTTACATAATGTTTAGTAAAAGCTAGGCATGAAAGAGTGCATGTTTTGTGACTTTATTTACATAAACTACAAATCCAGACAAAACTAATTTATAGGAAGGCAGAGTCAGTTTTCTTGGGGAGGGTATTAGGATGCAGGCTGGGGTCTACTTGGGGGCTAACCCACTTCTGATTGTGTATCTTTGGGCAGGCCGTGGTGAGTTCAGTTCGCAAGAACTACTTGAGCTGTACACTAGTGACTTTTGCATTTTGGGTCTGTTTATTTTCTGAAAAGTTTACTAAATACAGACTACAGTATAATCAGAATATCCTTCAGCTGTTACCAGGAAGTGCAATTAGGGAGTTAGTGTGTCATTGTGGTTCTAGGGGCATGTTCTTGAGTCCAGCTGTCCTGTCACTCATCTGTCTGACTTGGGGAAATTCCCTGATGCCCCTGGCGTCTCCGTGTCTGCATCCTCACTCGGGGTAGGGTTGATTAGCACCTACTCTGCGTGACTCCTGATTGGATCAATCACTGAACACATTCCGTGTACTTGGAATGTATCCGCATGTGACATGCACATACTTTTTGGAGGTGGATTTATGTTAACACTGGCACAGTAAAGTATGCCTGATAAACTTTTCGGTATAAAACAGTAGAACACTTCAATGGCACATTCAATTTCTGTAGATTATTCCTTCCTTGAAGTTTGTATTTGTAAATTTTTTAGAACGAATGTGTTGTTTTGGGACCATAAACATAAAACTTAATAGTGGTTACATTTTGGAAAGTTGTTTAGTGGAGTGTTCTAAGAGGTATAGATCCTCTGATCATCACACCTGGAATTTCAAATTTGTAACTCCACCAAAATAAACACATTGAACAGAGAACTGTTTATTGAAATATCACTCAGGTTACAAAATCTGAAACACTCTGAAGACTTAAGACACGGGGAGGTCATATAATTTGTTTACTCAGCCAATGTTCTACATGAATTATTTCAAAGTCATATGCTACAGTGTAAAGACCATTCTATAATCTGCTTGAAATGCAAAAACCAAAGTTTTGGATATATCAGTTGTCTCTAAACACGTCCTGGAGGGAAATGCTACATTATTCCTAAATTGGTGCCTCTAAGGGTTAAAAGCAAAAAATGTTATTTTGTATTATCTACATAATTCTATGCTTTTCAAATTCTCAGAAATAACCCTCTCATGAAAATTTCAGTTAAAAGGGTTTATACGTGTAACAAAGCAATTTCAATTATAAATGTCCATTTTCATAACTTAAAAAGTTTCTTATATGCAATTATTTGGGTTAAGAAAATTAGAAATAACACAAATCTCTAATAGTTTTACATTTTATGGACACTCAAATACACACTTTGGTTTAAAATGTCATATTTTCAAAGACAAATGGATACAAAATTCTATAGAGAAAATCATATGAAAATGCCTAAAAGCAAGGAAAATTCAAACTAGTTATCTTTGGCTTTCTAGAGTATATATTATTTCTCCTTTTTATAATACTTAGTTTTTAAATTTTCTACAGTGATTACTATGAAAACCAATAAACACGGAAGAATATACTCTACTAAATGTGTTAACAATTGTCTAATTCGGGTTTGTGTCACTGTTTTTCCCTCAGGGCAACATGATGCAATGATTCGAGCTGTGAGAGGAGTGGTCTTCAAGGAAACATTCTGGTGCAGTCTGTGTGCCATTAGTAGATGCTTATTTTCCTTTGGGGGTTACAGGAGTTAGGCAATTAGAAAAGTCTAGAGAATCAGGCCCGACAACTCAAAGGCCGAGGAGACTCCTCCAGGGCTGCTCCCATGGAGGCCACCACAGCCCTGGGAGGGTCCCTGAGGAGAGCGTCGTTCTTCAAGTTTGTCGACCCAGGACCGCACATGGGAGACTCGGCAGCATCAGCTGCTCTTCAGGGAGAGTCATCGAGTTTGTAAGTGTTTCCTTCGCAGAAAAGCAGGCTGGTGTTTCACTGACAAAGTGGACAGATCACAGTGAAAATGACAAGGCTGTAACTCATCAAGACGACTGTACTTGGAGGTACCTTCTTGGAAATAGAATTCCTCAGGGTATCACATTTCTTCCTTTGCTCCAGTAAGAAAAATAATTTATTAAATAAAAGGTTATTTTAACTTTTAATCCATAAATATATGCATTATAGAATTATCAGTTGATATTAATCACCAATATAACATATATTACAGCAAATATAATTGGTAAAATATACTAATATTGAGTTATATTGTTACAGATCACATAAAATAACTCGTATTTATTATAAGCATATTTAACCTAATACTACACACAACGCTAGAACTTAGAAAGTACTTATGTGCATATTGTATCTGAAACTCTGCAATCCTATCAGGCTGTAGAAATAAGTAGTGAGTATCCCTACAGGTATAAATGGAAAAAAAGATATTCAAAAGTTTTAGGTGTCTCGCAATGTACCTCAGAAAAGAACGAAACTCAGTAACTCAGATCTTGAGGCTTTTCCTCCTGGTGATATATTTTTCCAGGCAAATCTGACTTAACATTTTTTTTCTCTGAAAATTGGAGCAATGTTGAATATTAGTTTTCCTTTTCCTTCCTCCTTCCTTTCTTCCTTTTTTGCCTTTTTCCCTTTATTAAAAAAACAAAACAAAACAAAAACAAAAACAAAAAAACCCCCACTGATCTCGAAGACCCTGAAAGAGGAACACATGGATGAGTGGGAGATGCTTGATAGAGGTTTAAGCTTCATGGTGAGCAACATAATTCTCCTTCCTGGGTGAAGCATGACCATCACTTTGGAGTATGAATGCCCACTCAAGAAGGAGGGGTGCTCTCCTTCCTACAGTGCAGATGTTACTACTGGGAAGCCTGTCACAACTGGTCTGCTTTGTTATGAAGGTTTACTTTTGGCAAGAGCAATTCTTCTTTAAAATATTTTATTGCTTTGAAGGAACCTAATTGCTGTTCTTTGCCTTGCACGGCCATCCGTGCTGGTGTCATTTGTTTCCTACAAGTGGACAAATTAATTGGTTTGGTTAAGGAGAGTTTTTGCTTTGCAGCTTTATGGACTGAGTTCCCCGTGTTTCAGTGTCTGTGGAAGAACAGTAGATTGAACTACATGGCCAAGAAATGCAATATCCACTCTCACTTTTGTTCTCCCGAATAAACCTGAGACATGCTCACCCTGACTAGCTCATGTCCATCTCAACTCTACTCATTGTAAACCACCTGTTCAATTTGGGAAAGGGCCTCCTTACGTAGACCTAGAGTTAATTAGCTCTGACAGGCACCGATCTTATCCTGGACACTGTCCCTACATGGACTCCATTTTTGGGAGTGGACATTAAATATACTTATTTCACTGAGAAGCTGGGCAACAAGTGAAAATGCTTATCTTCTATATTGTGGAAATTCCGTTGAGTCTTTTCCTTACACCTTTTCCATCTACTTCCTGATTTTTCTTTGAGACATGATGTGATACAGATAATCATTATCATTCAATTTGGCACGTGTGTGTTTTATTTGTCTCAGGTTTTGCCTTCAGTCCAGGTGTACCATGACACTCACATTTACAGTTGTTTTGTCTTATTTGACGGGACAGATGCTGACTGACTTTGGCTGGAGCAGGGCTGATAGTGAATTTCTGAAACGGTTTACCCGATTCTCTGATTTCTAAGTTCTTGGATATCCGAGACAGGGCCTCTATGATGTTTCACTGCTGGATATATGCTTCATTCGTGGACCATAATTGTTTTTTCAAATTTTCTAGATGTTGCTTCATTGTCTTTTGGAATCTACTAAACGATTCCACTGAATTTTTCAAGTTTATTGGGAATTCTTTATTTTGCCTTTATACTTAGAAAATTACTTTCTGCTCCAGGAAAAAATAGTTTATTAGTCTAATAATTGATTGACTAAAATCTACCATTTGTTATGGCCAATGATACAATGTTGATTTACTGAAAATACCTTCAGTCACTTTGGTTTTAAATCTCTTAACATAAGCAATTTGTTAAAAACTGGCATTACTTTACTCTTATGGTTTTTGTGTCCTCTGTGCTAAGTATCTCCAAAACAAAATGAAAACCCACGAGATTAGCCTTGGCCAGGGCAAGATATTTGAAATAAAAAAGGAAATAACGGTACCAATTGCAATAATTCTTATTCATAAATTTTAATGATAAACAATAATATAAAGTGTAAGTTGCAATATAAAGGTTACATAAGAGAAGTTGCGATATAAAAAGGATGAATATGTGTTTGATTTAAATAAACATTTGACACGTTAATATATTGAACATTAGTATCTAAAACTTCATTTTATTAAGGATAGATAGGCATTTTCTTTAGAGAATAATAATAGCATCCACATGTAAATCACAGAATTCTGAACAAGAGAAAGAGTGCTATCGATGGAAAAGGGCTGACCAGCACCACTGATCCCCAAAAATAACCAGGTAGAATTCTACAGTCTATTACAAGGTGATTAACTGACCTGATGCTCTGAGAAGAAACTGGAATTTGGATGATTTGAAGATAGTGAGTTATCTCGATTGTTCACAGCCAGTTACAGGTAGAATTCCTTGTTCTATGTTTTCCTCCCTCTCACTAGTACGCTCGAGTAGTCTTTAAAATATTGCAACTTCAGGGACCCCTGAGGATATAGCCATAATTTTTTTGATATCTTAAAAGATTGGCAGAACCACAATGGATCAGAACATCTTGATGGAAATCACGAAAATATGAATAAATAAATCACAAGATTAATGTCTTTGTAAGAGGATAAGTGGAAGTAAAAAAATGTATTTTATAAATCACGTGTGTAAAAGCATTTAAATCATTTTAGAAAAATTGACACGTTGTACTAGTGTCTTTAATACATTTAAAGAAATTTGACTAAATTTGTACCTGTTATATAAAGGTTTGGAATTTTATGTTTAAAATGTCTACAATTACTGGTTGCTTAATATAGTGCTTTTAAATATTGAAAAATTGTATGTTCATAGATTTGTAACAAGATATTTAATAAGAAACAAGTATTACTAATCCTTTTTTGCAGAAATGACTCTTGAGGGTCTAATTAGAAATATTTATATTGATTATTAGCTCTAAAATCCCATGGGAATGGAATTCGGGCAATACAGGCACATGCAACTGTAAGACACTAACACACAAAAAATAACCAATGTGAACATATACAAGTAAAAATAAATACTAGTGACTATATCATTTCCTATAGGAAATATTTTAATGTCAGCTGTATGGACCTCTTCACTGAGAATATAAATATTTCATTCCCATTCTAGATGGGAATCAGATTCACAATCTAACGTGCTGTCTCTCTTTTTAGTGCCAATTCACAGCTGATGTCAGAAATAAACTCTGATTTTTACATGGAATTTTAAAAGTTGAAGTGAAGCAAACATAGTTTGATGTGGCGCACACAGGATTATAAATAACATAAAGTTTACTTTTGTCCTCCAGGTAAAGCCACTTCAAGCGATCATACCACATGTGGCTGGCCAACCAGACCCTGGGTGGTGACTTTTTCCTGTTGGGAATCTTTAGCCGGATCTCACACCCTGGCCTCCTCTGCTTGCTTATCTTCAGTATATTTTTGATGGCTGTGACTTGGAATATTACACTGATACTTCTGATCCACATTGACTCCTCTCTGCATACTCCCATGTAC
>NW_022168995.1:0-1097 GCF_008728515.1 Papio anubis
GCTCCTTGCCGCTTGGCTTTGACTCTGGACTCTGGTGGTCTTCTTTGGGGAACAAACGGTCTGGGTATACATCTGGATGCTCGTCCGGGATTTCCCAAGCCCACCAGACCCCTGGTCAACGGATCTACCAGGATCGATCTGCTGATAGGTGAGCTGGCTCGTCTCTGTTTGTCTGTCTGTGTCTGTTCTGAACCTGTATCTGTGACTTGCGAGGTCTGGAACTGAAGCTGCCGCAGTCGTGGCGGACGCGCTATAGGACGGCCAGCGGAGACCGGTGGGAGACGTCCCCTGGTTCTTGTCTGATCCAGATTTTTATCTGAACTGATTCTGACTTGGGCTTCCGGAGCGCGCTTGCGGCTAGATATTATTAATATGCCAGATTTCCTTTACAGGAATTCTAACTCATATTCTTTTACAGGAAGAGACTACAAATTATTACAGGATGGGTAATACCCAGATCACTCCCCTATCTCTCCTTACAAGTAATTTCAAGGATGTTAGAGCAAGGGGGCATGATCTTAGTATGGAAATCAGGAAGGGAAAGCTTATTGCTCTGTGCCGCTCCGAATGGCCTGCCTTTGATGTGGGGTAGCCACCCAAAGGGACGTTCCGACTTCCTGTCATCACTAGAGTAAAGTCCAAGATTTTCCTACCTGGGCGTGCAGGCCACTTAGATCAAATCCCATATATCCTCATATGGCAGGACCTTTTTGAGAACCCGCCTCCTTGGCTGTCCCCTTTCCAATCAGCCCCTGAACCCTGTAAGGCACTGGTTGCTCGGCCGCTAAAATCCAAGCAACCGACTGCCCTCCCCATCCTGTTCTACCTGATAGCGGAGACCCACTGTCCACAGAACCCCCTCTATATCGCTCCGGGCCCCAGGCCCCAGCCCCCAGGCTGAGCCGCGGGAAGGAGCAGGTGGACGGGAGGCGGCCGGCGCACCCGGACCCACTGAAAGTGGAAGTAACTCTGAAGGGCCGGCGCGGCTGACGCGAGGGCGCACTTTGCGGGCTAGCTCCTCCCAGCCGCCTGACTCCACAGTGGCTCTACCTCTTTGGGAAATAGGACCCCTAGATGACACGGGAATCCCCAGGCTC
>NW_022168996.1:0-1097 GCF_008728515.1 Papio anubis
AGGAATGTTTAAAAAAGCACCAAATTGTTGTAAAAGATCTTGTCCCCAAAGATTAATATTGATAGGAACAATATAAAAAAACATTTGACCTTGTTGACCTTTAGGACCGACACAGGTTAAAGGTTCTACGTTTTGATAAACCACAGAAGCAGCACCCAAGCCAGTGAGTATAACTGAAACTTGTCTTCTTTTTTTCCATTGTATAGGCCACTAATTTAAACAAATGATAGACACATCCACCCCCGTATTAATTAACCCTTTAAAAACTATTCCATTAATGTGCAATGAACATAAGGGCTTTTGATTAGAAACTAAACTTTCCCAAAAAACAGTTTTTCCTGTGCTACCAAACCCTCCCTGTCGAGATACCTCTCTAGATAGGAACGGAAAAAAAAGGCAATAAAAGTAATTGTGTAATACGCTCCCCTGCCTCTAGACGTATAAATTGTGAGACTTGTACCATAATAAGAATTTTATTAGTAACATCAGGATCAATGATTCCTGGAATCACCATTAACCCCTGTATAGCACTGTTGTTTTGACCTAACAAAAGTCCTACATGTCCTTTTGGCAAAGGGCCACACACTCTAATAGCTAATTTATATACTCCTCTATTAGGAGACAAGGTATAAGGCTGAGTAATAGCTAAGTCAGCAACGGCGCTCTGCTTAGTTGCCGCATAAAGCTGAGAAACTGGGGTAAGGTGTGGGATCCTTAAGGAGGACTTGAATTCATTCCTTGATGTTGTAGGTCATTGCTCACTGGGTTTTGTAGTAGACTTGTATTGTAATTGTTGGGGCCCCAAGCCTGTGGGCCCCGGCTCCCGTTTCCCAGGAGAGGAGACAGTAAATTTCCACTTTTATCAGTTTTGGAACGACATTCATTTGTCCAATGTCGACCTTTACCACAACATTTGTACACCTCTGAAGGCAGCTTTCTGCCTTGAGGGATAAAAGTGTTCAATTTTTTGCGACATTCTTTCTTGAAATGTCCAGGTTTACCCCACTGAAAGCAAACACCTTGTTTGTTATTTTCTTTTAAGGCTTTAGACAAAGCTCCAGCAAATAATTGAGCATTATAAATAACCCCTCCAACAC
>NW_022168997.1:0-1097 GCF_008728515.1 Papio anubis
CTGTGAGTTTTTAAGTCTAGGCTAAAAAGTCCTGGGACAGACTCACAGGGTTCTTTAAGTAGAAACGATGAGTGTGCTGGTGACTCAGAGCAGGCACTGCACCCTCACTCCAGGGTCCTTTGCACCAGGTGGAAATGAGCATGTGGGTCACACAGAGTCCCTGCATCCTCACTCCAGACATTGCTCTTTGATTTCTTAATTAAAAGCCTTGAGAACGAAAATGTCTTCTCCCCAGAGTAGAGTTTCCGGTTACAGAGGCTCACCTGTAAATGCCGTGCCAGGTCAAATATGCTGAGATCTGGGCCAGGTCCTGCTTCCTGCCCATGGCCAAGGCAGGTACTTCATTTGGGAAGTGACCTGGAGGGATATCTGAGAGGCCTGCCTGTCCCCGAGAGATGAAGCTGCTGGCCTTCTCATGCTGCTCCGGCCTCCATCAGTTCCTTCCTACCTGCAAACTGCCTGCTTTTATGTTGCCATCATTGGAGACATGTTAGGGATTTCGTATGGAGCGACCCCCACAGGACCAGCAGATCGTGGAAAGGTGGGAACCAGGGCTGGGAGGGTGGTGACCACGGCCAAAATGAGAACCATGATGGGCTTGGAGGTCCACCTTCTGTCTAAAGTGTTTTTTTTAAAATAAAACACTGTCTCAGGAGCAGGAGAGGGCAGGGAACAGATGGGGAGAATGTATCTGTAAAAGACTCATCTGATAAAGGCTGTTATCCAAACCGTGCAAGACACTCTCAAAACTCAACAAGAAAATGTGTAACAACCTGATTAAAAATGGACCAAAGACCTGGACAGATACCCCAACAAAGAAGATGCACAGATGGCAAACCTACATGTGGAAAGATGGCCCACGTCTTATGTCATAGGGCAAGGCATCACTGTGCACCCAGTAGCCTGGTCAATACTGGAACTCCCACACCACCGCGTGCTGGCGGATGTGTGGGCATCAGGACCCTCACTCATCGCTGGGGGCAGTGGGGCGGCTGCTGTGGGAAGCAGCGTGGTGGTTTTCCATGGAACTAAGCACTCCGACCACAGGAGCAATCACAGTCCTGGACGTTTACTCAGAGGAGCTGAAAGTTTACTTC